>NC_068379.1:24552647-24672647 GCF_023724105.1 Carassius gibelio
AACTCTAACTCTAACCCTAACTCTAACTCTAACCTAACCTAACCCTAACCCTAACCCTAACCAGGACAACCACACCGCACCTAAACCTAACCAGGATAACCACACCGCACCTAAACCTAACCAGGACAACCACACCGCACCTAAACCTAACCAGGACAACCACACCGCACCTAAACCTAACCAACAGAACCACACTACACCTAAAACCTACCCATTCTACCACTAATGGTTGAAACCTACAAAATTATTTTTTATAATATAAATAATGATTATAATAGCATATTAATTTGAAGTCTCATTTTATTGGGGGGGTGTTGTGGGCCTGGGCTGTGGGGCTCTGCTCGAGCGGTGAAAACAGGTGGCCATCAGGAGTATAAGAAGGACAGTGCATTTACCGACGTTGAACTATGTTTCAGCTTCTGGATCTCATTCGTTCCTAACCCTAACCTAACCCTAAACCCAACCGGTTCAACTCGGGTACTGTTAAATCTATAGATGGACCAAACCGCACTCTAAACCTAACCACCATAACCGCAGCATGTAAAAACCTAGCCGGTTCAACTCGAGGACTGCTATTTTTAAGGCTGGACCAAACCACACCCCTAAACTTAACCATCACAGACCCAACGATTATAATTTAACTATGACATTAACAGTCTTTGATAACATGGCAGTCTGGCTGAAACAGGACTTCATGACGGAACGCGATGCTGGGTCGGGATCGTCGAACTCTGAATTTCGAGCTGTGGTCTGGTGAGTACTGCTAAATTTAAGGCTGAACCAAACCACACCCTAAACTTAACCATCACAGACCCAGCGGTTTAAAAACCTAGCCGGTTTAATTCTAACACAGCTAAATTTAAGGCTGAACTAAAACACACCCTAAACTTAACAATCACAGACCCAATGATTATAATTTAACTATGACATTAACCGTCTTTGATAACATGGCAGTCTGGCTGAAACAATACTTTTTGGCAGAGCACGATGCTGGGTCGGGATTACCGGTCTGCGACCTTCGAGTTGTGGTCTGGTTCGCCGATCTGGAACAAGTTCAGTCAAGAACTTTGTGTTCTCATATCTACTTAGATCTAGATTGAGTGCTGGAACAAACTGCACTCTCAAGCTAACCGCCATAACCTCAGCAATTATGAACCCAGCCGGTTCAACTCGAGCACTGTGAAACTTAAGGGTGAAAAAATTCAGAGCCTAAATTTAACCAAAAACATAACTTTCATTTTTTTAGGCCCAATGCTTAGACAAGCGCAGCTCCTAGACCGGAGATGATCTCATGCGATATGGTATAGTCTGACAAGCGTGGGCCCGTGCACCTTTCCCTCAGTCTCCCTATCCCAAACCGGCCTAGACGAGGGCTAGGTTGGGGGGAGCTGTTGTATTTTTCCAAACCTAACCCTAGCAAGGCGAAACTCAACCCTAGCACTGCGAAACTCAAGTAAGGGTGCAGTACCATATCTCGGCCCCTGGAGGAGC
Organism: Carassius gibelio; assembly: GCF_023724105.1. NCBI lineage: Eukaryota > Metazoa > Chordata > Actinopteri > Cypriniformes > Cyprinidae > Carassius > Carassius gibelio. Next base: position 24,554,139 of record NC_068379.1, read on the forward strand.
TAGAGCGATGAAACCAAGTGCGATCGACTGGGCGTCCTCTAATTAGTATAGACACCAAATTTCAGACCTCTAACTGCAAAACAACTGGGGGTGCAATACCATATCTCAGCACCTGGTGGCGCTAGAGCTACCAAACTAAGTGCAAACGATCGGGCGCCCTCTAAATAGTATATATACCGAATTTCAGCCCTCTAGGACCTATAGAAACGAAGTGCACCCCACCCTATAGGGGGGTGCAATTTCGCATTTTACCCTATATACCTAACTCTAACCCTAACCCTAACCCTAACCCTAACCCTAACTCTAACCCTAACCTAACCTAACCCTAACCTAACTCTAACTCTAACCTAACCTAACCCTAACCCTAACCTAACCCTAACCCTAACTCTAACCTAACTCTAACCCTAACTCTAATCTCTACTCTCTAACTCTAACCCTAACCCTAACCCTAACCCTAACCCTAGCCCTTCTAACCCTAACCCTAACTAACCCTAACCCTAACCCTAACCCTAACCCTAACCCTAACTCTAACTTGCTGGCTCAACTCAAGTACTGCTAATTTTAAGGCTGAATTATAACACACCTTAAACTTAACCATCACAGACCCAGTGATTGCAGTCTAACGATGACACTTACCGTCTTTGGGACAAGGCAGTCTGGCTGAAACAGGACTTCATGGCGGAACGCGATGCTGGGTCGGGATCGTCGGACTCTGAATTTCGAGCTGTGGTCTGGTGAGTACCGCTTCATTTAAGGCTGAACCAAACCACACCCTAAACTTAACCGTCACAGACCCAGCGGTTTAAAAACCTAGCCGGTTTAATTCGAACACAGCTAAATTTAAGGCTGAACTAAAACACACCCTAAACTTAACCGTCACAGACCCAGCGGTTTAAAAACCTAGCCGGTTTAATTCTAACACAGCTAAATTTAAGGCTGAACTAAAACACACCCTAAACTTAACCATCATAGACCCAGTGATTATAGTCTAACGATGACATTTACCGTCCTTGGGGACAAGGCAGTCTGGCTGAAACAGGACTTCATGGCGGAACGCGATGCTGGGTCGTGATCGTCGGACTCTGAATTCCGAGCTGTGGTCTGGTGAGTACTGCTAAATTTAAGGCTGAACCAAACCACACCCTACCTTAATCGTCACAGACCCAGCGGTTTAAAAACCTAGCCGGTTGAACTCAAAACACTGCTAAATTTAAGGCTTAACTAAACCACACACTGTATCTAGCCATCACTGACCCAGCGTTTTTTAAAAAAAAAACCACATTGAATCTTTTAATTGGATCACTCCTTCCCGGTTCTCCTTTTCTCCGCCAGGGGAGGAGGAAGAGGCGGGACAGGGGGGCAAACCCAAGCCCAGACAGGCTTGGTGGGAGGTGCATGGCCCAGACAGGCCTAGTCACCTCCTGGTTTGCTTTAAATTGAAACTCTTGGACCTTTAATGGTTTTCTTTCCGGGGGTTTTTATATCTTTATATATTTTTATAGTCTTAATTTTTGTTTTTTATTTTTTATTTTTAGATTTATATTTATATGTATGATATTATGGACATGTTAATTTTAACATACTCATACCTTTAGTGGTAAGCTGAAAGATCTTTTCCTATTTTTCTTCCGACTAACTTTAAAATACTGATATTACTAACAGAAAGATAAAGAAAGAGGTATTGGATAACTAATTTTCAAATAGGGAGAGTGTATCTAAAACCCCCTGGGAGTAAGCCTAGAAATGTGTTTGGAGCAGCAATTTTGATACTTATTGAGCTTGATAAAACTTACTTTCAAAATATAGGAAGTACGTGGAGCCAACCGTTTTAATGCCTTCTGATTCACTTCAAGAGGTAACTATTAAACCTTAATTAGTAATGTGTTAATGATTAATAGAGTAATATTAGCATTAGCATGCTAACGTAAGTGAATTAATATTACCTACAGAACAATTAAGTGACAGAGATCAGAATCCAGGCTTTAAATTAATTAAAATGCTATTTAAATCCCCAGAAAAATAGGCCTTGAAACGTTATTGGAGCAGGAATCCGCATATTTAATTAGCTGTCAAAGAAGCTGACTTTAAATGCTAAAAAGAGCTATTTATCAGTGATAAAAACCTAAGAAAGCTGTACGGTCGTGACCGACATATTTGGAGGAGCACAAGATGGGTCTAATCTCAAAAAATATTTTGATAATTTTGAACTCACCACCCTGTAACAGTGTATGCAAAAACACACAAATAGAAGGCTATTGCAACATCTTTCTCTCTCAGAAGTTATCGCATCCAGCGGTTACCCTTGTGTGAGGGTGATGTCTGATTGGTTTGCCATAACTTTTAGGAGGGAGGTCTGGTAGAAGCTTGATGCCCCGCATCCGCCAGTCTCAACCTTCGACCTTTTAGGAGTATTCTAGGCCAAGTTTTCGATATTTCAGACCTACTTTGGTTTATTATACAGCAGAGTACATATGTTTTTTTCAGTCGCTCTAACATGCACTCCAAATAATTTCAAATCAACAGAATCAAATTAACATCTCTCCTAATCACTGGTTTAAGTGGAAAACCCCTTTTAACTCAATCCAGACCCCAACCATGCAATTGTGGATCTGGTCAGGCCCAAATAGCAATTGGATACAAGACACGCGCTTGGGGCTGATCGTCCAAGCGAGCCAGCCTCAGCGTGAGGGTGTATAGTGTTTAACGGCCGAAACACCCGATGATCCTGAGGTACACTACTGAAGAGGTTGTCTTGAACATTTCCCTCACTCTAACTGTTTTGGGGGAGCAGGAAAGAATAATGACCAAAATGTCCTACTATAACAAATATCGTCCTTGAAACATGGCATTTGCCTGAAACAAAACTTCTTGGCGTGTTCAAAAACCCAACCGGTTCAACTCGGGTACTGTTAAATCTATAGATGGACCAAACCGCGCTCTAAACCTAACCACCATAACCGCAGCATTTAAAAACCTAGCCGGTTCAACTCGAGGACTGCTATTTTTAAGGCTGGACCAAACCACACCCCTAAACTTAACCATCACAGACCCAACGATTATAATTTAACTATGACATTAACCGTCTTTGATAACATGGCAGTCTGGCTGAAACTGGACTTCATGACGGGACGCGATGCTGGGTCGGGATCGTCGGACTCTGAATTTCGAGCTGTGGTCTGGTGAGTACTGCTAAATTTAAGGCTGAACCAAACCACACCCTAAACTTAACCGTCACAGACCCAGCGGTTTAAAAACCTAGCCGGTTTAATTCTAACACAGCTAAATTTAAGGCTGAACTAAAACACACCCTAAACTTAACCATCATAGACCCAGTGTTTATAGTCTAACGATGACACTTACCGTCTTTGGGACAAGGCAGTCTGGCTGAAACAGGACTTCATGGCGGAACTCGATGCTGGGTCGGGATCGTCGGACTCTGAATTTCGAGCTGTGGTCTGGTGAGTACTGCTAAATTTAAGGCTGAACCAAACCACACCCTAAACTTAACCGTCACAGACCCAGCGGTTTAAAAACCTAGCCCGTTTAATTCTAACACAGCTAAATTTAAGGCTGAACCAAACCACACCCTAAACTTAACCGTCACAGACCCAGCGGTTTGCAAACCTAGTCGGTGTAATTCTAACACAGCTAAATTTAAGGCTGAACTAAAACACACCCTAAACTTAACAATCACAGACCCAATGATTATAATTTAACTATGACATTAACCGTCTTTGATAACATGGCAGTCTGGCTGAAACAATACTTTTTGGCAGAGCACGATGCTGGGTCGGGATTACCGGTCTGCGACCTTCGAGTTGTGGTCTGGTTCGCCGATCTGGAACAAGTTCAGTCAAGAACTTTGTGTTCTCATATCTACTTAGATCTAGATTGAGTGCTGGAACAAACTGCACTCTCAAGCTAACCGCCATAACCTCAGCAATTATGAACCCAGCCGGTTCAACTCGAGCACTGTGAAACTTAAGGGTGAAAAAATTCAGAGCCTAAATTTAACCAAAAACATAACTTTCACTTTTTTAGGCCCAATGCTTAGACAAGCACAGCTCCTAGACCGGAGATGATCTCATGCGATATGGTATAGTCTGACAAGCGTGGGCCCGTGCACCTTTCCCTCAGTCTCCCTATCCCAAACCGGCCTAGACGAGGGCTAGGTTGGGGGGAGCTGTTGTACTTTTCCAAATCTAACCCTAACCCTCTCTTCCATAGATCCACGCTACCTGAAAGAAGGCCGCCTTCTGAATCCAACGATACCAGTTATGTGCACATCGGACCTACGCTTCAAAAGATACGGACAGGTAAGCTTTGGCCAATCAGATCGCATATGCTAACGAGGGTGGAATTAATGAGGGTGAAACTCGTTTTTATCTATATACCTAGCTGCAACTGACCCCAAACTAGCCCCTAAACCTTAACCCTCAAAACTGCTAGCCTTAGCCCCAAACAAAACTGCTAGCCTTAGCCCCACTGACCGTAACCCACTGACCCCTGGCCCCACCGTTTTTAAACGTGCCAGTCCCTAGACTCTGTAAACCTTTATCAACCAGACGCTTCATCAAATTCTGTACAGAAATATCATAAAACTAATATCATATTCTCCAGGATATAACCCTTGGCTTCTCGGTCGCCCTCTCCTGGATAAAACTGTGAATAGCCATGTGTAAAAAACTGATTAGGATTCCAATATTTTAGCAGGATTTGACACTCCAGGCGGAGCTCTTGAGCGGATGACTTCACTCAAAGACATCTTTCCAGTCTAATTTTAATGATGCACTCTCTCTCTCTTTCACAAACACACACATACACTCCTGTGCACACTCACACGCACGTGTGCACACTCACACGCATATGCAGTCAAAACACACAGACGCACACGAACTGGCTGGAAAACTATTTTTATTCAGGCTAGTGATACCTTGTTCCTAAAAAGACAAATGATTTCACGGGTTATTTCGTTTGGATGTATTTCTTGTTTTTATCGATGACTGGCTTCCTTTTTGTCACGCTTTAGACTGATGTACGGTCACATTGGATTTGAAAACGACATCCTTTCTTCCATAGATCCACGCTACCTGAAAGAAGGCCGCCTTCTGAATCCAACGATACCAGTTATGTGCACGTCGGACCTACGCTTCAAAAGATACGGACAGGTAAGCTTTGGCCAATCAGATCGCATATGCTAACGAGGGTGGAATTAATGAGGGTGAAACTCGTTTTTATCTATATACCTAACCCTAACCCTAACTCTCTAACCCTAACCCTACCCTTTCCACCCCCCGACGTATCATTTTACCCCATCCATCCTAACCCTACCCATTCTACCCCTAATAAATTACATGGAGAAGTATTACTCATAAGTATTAATAAATAATATAAAAACCTTAATAAATAGCACTACTATTATTAAACAATACTCATTCATACGTTTAGAAATCTCACTATCTGTGGTTCAACGATAAAAAGACCAAATATATTGGTGGTGCAGCGATGGGCCTAGGCCGTGGGGGTAGGCCTCGGCTGAGTCGGGAGAGCGGCCAGAAGGAGTATTGAAGGACTGCGCATTACCAGAGCTGGACTGTGCTTCAGCTCTTGGGTTTTTTCTAATCCTAACTCTAACCTCTAACCCTAAATCAAGGCAATTTAATCCTGAACTGGACTCTTCCACTAGCCCTAACTCCCTCTGTATCCTCCATCACCGCCCCTGGTGCAACCAATGTACTAAGCAAATGACTCGTCCCCATAGAAGACTGGGCTCCAATTAAGGCCTGTTAGCCCCAGACCACCTGCCCTGTGTGCTGTCCAAGTGGACCCAGGGAGGCTGGATACTCACCGTGCAAGTGACCCTTCGTTAACACCGCAAGGTATCCGGGTCACCTGATAATAAAGGCCCAACAGCAAAACTTCCCATTCCTTCCCGTCAGGCCGAGAGAGTGAGACTGGCGGATGCACATTTCTGAACATCAAGCTTCTACCAGTCCACCCCTCTTCAAAGTTCATGCATTTTAGAACTGAACAGACATCATCCTTTCCAGGATAACCGTCAGATGTCACAAACTTTTGCCCAATAGTCCCTTGTCTCTTTCATGCACCCCATACCTTGTCCTAGTCACCTCGTCCATGGTGACCACAGAAAAACTTTATAAAACAATAGAAAACACAACCCTGCAATGATCGGGACACGAACCTGTGTCTACTCGTTTTAAAGTCCATCACTCTACCACTGATCTAATGAGTCACACACAGCACTGTCTCCTTAAGTGAGGACTATTTCCTGCCTTTCATTCTATGCGTATTTGGATCAGAGTGTCAATCGGTTCAGGGCTAGTTTCTGTCCTTTCATAAAACAATAGAAAACATAACCCTGCAATGATTGGGACATGAACCTGTGTCCCCTCGTCCAAAGTCCATTACTCTACCACTGATCTAATGAGTCACACACAAAGCTGTCTCCTTAAGTGAGGGCTATTTCCTGATTTTTGTTCTATGAGTATTTGGATTAGAGTGTCAATCGGTTCAGGGCTATTTTCTGTCCTTTTATAAAACAATAGTAAACACAACCCTGCAATGATCGGGAGATGAACCTAGGTCACCCCCCCAACCATAGCCCATCACTCTACCACTGAGCCAACCAGAAATTAACAAAGGCTATGTCCTGCCCGTCATTCCATGATGGTTACGATAAAAGTATGGATTAGGGCTAGGTCAGGTCAGGTTAGAAGTTAAGGTAGGCGTTAAGGTAAGGGTAGGGCTAAGGGTTAGGGGTAGGGGTAAGGGTTAGGGGGGGTAGGGGTAAGGGTTAGGGGTAGGGGTAGGGGTAAGGGTAAGGGTAAGGGTAAGGGTTAGGGGTAGGGTTAGGGGTAGGGGTAAGGGGTAGGGGTTAGGGTTAGGGGTTAGGGGTAGGGGTATGGGTAAGGGTAAGGGTTAGGGGTAGGGGTAGGGGTAAGGGTTAGGGGTAGGTTTAAGGGTAAGGGGTAGGTTAAGGTTAGGGTTAGGGTTAGGGTTGGGGGTAGTTAAGGGGTAGGGATAGGTTTAGGGTTAGGGTTACCATATAGTATTCAATAGTAATTTATTAAAGATTAGTTGAGTAATATTAACATTAGTATGCTAACTCAAGCAAACTAATATTACCAACGGAACATTTAGGCAAAAGGAATCAGAAAACAGGGTTTAATATATGAAAAATACACTGAAAAATACTGAAATGCCATTGAACCAGTAATCCGCATTTTGATTTAGCTGTCAAGAAAGCTGAATTTAAATGTTAACTTAAGCTGTTTATCAGTAGGAAAAATCATGATAAAACTATATAGTCTTGTCAGACATATTTGGAGATGCGCAAGAGGAGTATAATATTTAAAATAATTTAAATAACCATCATGTGAAACTTCTAGGAGCGAGTCTGGTAGAACTGTGATGCCCCGCATTATTATTTTCTGCTACCTCAAATCAGGGTTTTAAGTGAAATGTTCAAGACAACCTCTTCAAAAGTGTACCTAAGTATCATGGAGTGTTTCGGCCAAATACTGAGGTGCTAAACCATTCAGGGTTTTATAATTAATAAGCAATATTTTAAAATCTATATGATGTTTTATAGGGAGCCAGTGCAGTATTGATAGGACCGGGCTAATATATTTATACTTCCTGGTTCTAGTAAGAACTCTGGCTGCTGCATTTTGAACTAGCTGTAGTTTGTTTACTAAGCGTGCAGAACAACCACCCAATAAAGCATTACAATAATCTAACATTGAGGTCATAAATGCATGGATTGACATTTCTGCATTTGACATGAGAGCATAGGCTGTAATTTAGATATATTTTTGAGATGGAAAAATGCAGTTTTACAAATGCTAGAAACGTGGATTTCTAAGGAAAGATTCCGAACAAAAAGCACACCTAGGTTCCTAACTGATGATGAAGAATTGACAGAGCAGCGATCAAATCTTAGTGTTCTAGGTTATTGCACGCAGAGTTTTAGGTCCTATAATTAACATCTCTGTTTTTTTCAGAATTTAGCAGTAAGAAATTACTCGTCATCCAGTTTGTATCATCAACATAACAGTGAAAGCTAACACCATATTTGCTGATGACCCACAGGTAACATGTAAAGCGTGAAGAGTAGTGGCGTGGTTCTGCACGCTTAGTAAACAAACTACAGCTAGTCCAAAATGCAGCGGCAAGAGTTCTTACTAGAACCAGGAAGTATGACCATATTAGCCCGGTCCTGTCAACACTGCAATGGCTCCCTATTAAACATTGTATAGATTTTAAAACATTGCTTACTACTTATAAAGCCCTGAATTGTTTAGTATTTCACCTCAGTATTTGAATGAGCTCCTTTTACATTATAACCCTCTACGTTCTCAAAACTCAGGCAATTTGATAATACCTAGAATATCAAAATCAACTGCGGGCGGCAGATCATTTTCCTATTTGACACCTAAACTCTGGAATAACCTACCTAACATTGTTCGGTAAACTCTTGCAGTTTAAATCTAGATTAAAGACCCATCTCTTTAACCTGGCTTACACATAACATACTAATATGCTTTTAATATCCAAATCCATTAACCCCTTACTAGTAACCCCCCTTTTTTGGCATGGAGACCGAAATTACATACCCAAAATAAAAAGGTTTCTGCTCATGATTCTTTCTGACTAGATACATAATCAACCTTTGTTCACAAAGCTGACACTTTAAAGTTTACTGTTCAGGAATCAGAATCACTCAGACTGCTATGATAATAGAGATATATAAGCTCAAACATAAAAACAAAAATAAAAATATTAAAAACATATGTTTTAAATGTATTTTAAAAAATGTTGATGTAGGAAATGAGTTTGAAAACACAGTGTAGCTAAGGCCACAAGTCTTCCAAGACTTCATAAAAAATTTCATAATCGAATCTGTAAAACTGTGAATTTTATGAAATATTTTCTAAGGCCATGTCATGTGTGTTTTTAGAGAAGGCTAATCAGATTGATTTATGGCCCTTGTCATCTCTGTAAGATCTCACATGTAAACATTCCTGTGCTCTTTGTGTATGTTTCACTGTTGAAAACTGCCCGAATCATGATTGTATTGTTCTCACCAAACGGTTCTTTCACACCTCCGCCAAGTATGACACATTATCCGCATTATTCTTTTATCATTATTCTTTTGTTTTTATTCCACCTTTATTAGCCTTGATTGTGGTTTTTCAGGCTTTACAAAGCAACAAAGCAGCGATCTCACTTCAGTCTCTCTTTGCATTTAGCCCTTATTTATCAAAAGTCTTACTATAAAAATACAACAAAACATTTTCTTACGACCTTACGTGAATTATTGAGACAAAAATGCATTATGAAGAAGAAAAGCACCTGCTATTAGTAGCATTGGTGCTAACGTTAGCATCAAGCTACATCTGACAATTTATGAAATTATTAGTACACTTTTACTCAAAACTCACTTTAAACCCCGATCGAGTGTTTATAATAACTTCCTTTATCGATCAGGGGTGGAATTTGGTCGTTTACTGTTGTAAAAATATGTTATTTGTAGCCTTTTTCATCGCTGCACAAGTTAGCATTTCCGATGTACATTTTCGATTTTTTTTATAAAAACGCCCCAGATCTCAAGAAATTCTCATACCAAGCTTTACTATCGTAATCGCGGGTTTATTATTCGGATATTTTGTGTATACAGAGGTGTTTCAGTGTTGTTTTGGCCAGATAACTACCAGGAAGTGTGCAGGAAGCATGTGACACGATGGGGTGGTGTCCAGATATGAAACTCTAAGATTGACGTTTGAAAGACCCAATCAGAGTCTGAGTCACACACCGCACGAGCTGTGACTACTGCGCAAACAACACAGATCGCTGGGAGAGGCTGTTTATCATCTGATCGCGTAAATCCGTGGAAAATGAATAGAAATGACGATTCTGTCTGAAGAATTATGAAGTAAACATCAGTAAATATATCCATATATCTCCGCAGATATGTATCTTTGCTCTAAAAATCCTTATTGACACTGTTCAGTGAGTCTTTGTGAACACAAATAAACCGCTGCTGATGTGACTGAATATGAGTGAGTTGTGAATTTCTATTCAAAATGTGGCATAATACGGATTCATTATTTTGCACTCCTGACATAAATCACTAAATATCTGTCACTGCAACAATGTTTTATCAAAATATTGGTCAAATATCGAAGCTTGAGTCTTTAAACTTTCCATTGATGCACAGTTTGTCCAGATGAAGTAAGACAGTGATGTTTAATGTGCTGTGAAAGTGAAACAATAATAAACTGGGGCCGTCAGCGATGTTTGCACGTAAAGGGGTTAAAGGATTTTAGGCTGCATTAATTAGGTAAACCAGAACCGGGAACACTTCCCATACCACCCGATGTACTTGCTACATCATTAGAAGAATGGCATCTACGCTAATATTAGTCTGTTTCTCTCTTATTCCGAGGTCACCATAGCCACCAGATCCAGTCTGTATCCAGAACAGAGGGTCACTGCAGTCACCCGGATCCAGTACGCATCCAGACAAGATGGTGGATAAGCACCTAGAAAGGACCTCGACATCCCCGAAAGACAGTGGAGACCAGGACAACTAGAGCCCCAGATACAGATCCCCTGTAAGGGTCCACGTACAGTGAGAGTGAGGCAAATTAAATCACCAAAATAGTACACCATACTCTTATAAATGTATAACGAGTGGTTCCCTCCATTATTTGAGGAAAATGTTTCGGAATTACAGTATTATTGAGCTTCTTCAATCTGCTTGATGGTATCAAAGTGATCATGTGTTAAAGCCAAGTGTGAACGCAGCCAGAATTTACGGTCAACAAGTATTTGAGCTTAGCTCTATGATGCCTTGTTCTGTTCTCTTCACCGGCCTGGTCTTGCCATCCCCTCTGCTAACATAGCATTCTGCCATTTGAAGTTTCCAGGGTCACCTGTGCATCTCAGTACCCTTTTGTATCAGTCTGTTGTCAATAAACCCTTGTTACTCGCACTGCAGTTGGGTCCTCCTTCCAGATCCCTGACATTTATATGCTGATGCCAACACTGGATATATGTAACTATATACAGTGACAGAAAAAAAGTATTACTTTATAAAGTCTTGACACAATGTACTTTAGTGAGAGTTTTATTTTATTTCTGTTTATGCAGACTAACCACGTAGCTCTTTAACTGTAAAGTTCATTACCCATTTTTTCCTTAAAAAAGTATATATTGCTCTATATACACAGAGGTGGATTTACCTGTTAGGCTAGGGTACATGAACAAACTGGGCCTCAAAAGCCAAGGGCCCCCTCAAATGCTTAAGATGAACATTTTGATACATTTAAGCAGGATACATAACAATCGTGTTCAATGCAGACACATGAATGGTTGCCGTCTTGCAGATGAAATTGAGATTTGACAGAATGCCTCGCTGTTGTTTACAGTCTTTATCTTTTGTAGGTCATAGGATGGCTGATAAAAGAGGATAAGAAAGAGCGCAGAAGACTGGAGGATTCATGATCAGTGATTTAGCGGGAGCTCAGACTGGTAAGTTTGTTATAATTATATGAACCCAATCTATAAATCAGTTCAGTCCATAATGCCTTGTTTTAAATGACATCATTCACGATGCCGCTAAATACAGATGCAATGATTGTGTGGACAAATTATGAAAAATGCAAATAACAAATCAAATGAGTATTTGGAGCATGTCCTCATACTCAACACTCTCTCTGTGTCTGTGTTTAGGTTAGATCGGCATAAATGATACTAGTCGTCATCACTGGTTTCCATTGGAACAGGTAGATTGTCAGCAAAACACTCTCTGTAGAAGGAGATGAGTGATTGCAGCGCGTAACGTCTGCTGATGATATCATGACCCTCATCGGGGAAGATCTGCACAGAGACCAGAGGCCAGATGGTCAAAGGTTGAGTGTGAGGTATGCAGGTGTGTGTGGGTGGAAAGGTCTCACCTGTGACTTATAGTTCACGTTAATCATAGACAGTAGCTTCACTAGTTCTGCAGTGTGTTGAAAATGAACGTTGGCTAACAGGAGAGAAAGAAATAGTCATGCCATGATGCATCTGTCTGTCTGAAGGTTTATGGGTTTTCTCTCATAAGCTCACCGTCTGCTGTCCCGTGTAGAATCAGAAAGCGTAAGTTCTCAGAGTATGTGACGTTCAGCAGGAGACTGGGGATCTGATGAAAACATGGACACACACATGTAAGAGTATTACACCAAGCATCACATACACATGTCAGCGGAGATCTGAGCCTCTAGCAGGTGTTCACACGACACAACATTCACTGAGGCCATTCAGGAAAGTTTTCTTGATGCAAAACAAATCAAACATCTAATGTGAAAACAGTGAAAGTGTATAGAGAAATTATAGAAATGAAGAAATTAGTTATTACATTAGTTATATTGTTTAATTTTTTTTAATGAAAAGTTATTATCAGATTGACCATGCGCTCTAATTGTTGATAAGTAAAAGCAGTTTTATCATTTTGCAGTTTAAGCCTATTAAATGAAAAAAAATCTAACTATCAGATATTGTGTTAAATGACTATCATTTATTTTGTTACTCTAAAAAAAATGCAACTGGCTTATCGGTATCAATACTGGCCTTGATAATGCGCAAATCAACTGTTAAACAGATATTATTTTAAATGTATTTCATTTGTTGATTCTATTTATTTAGGGGACACAGTGTGTTAGTATATTTCAGAGTTTCATATTAATCATGATTAAAAATGTAAAAAAGCATGCCCTTTGCCATCTTGTAATGTATCTGTGATGAACACAGCAGCTAGAATTTACAGGGTGAGCCGAGTATGTCCGATTTCTCTTGCCGACACTCCATTACAGTATCTGACTGGAGACAATCTCATTTGCTTCACTGACCATCGCTGCTCATTTAGATAAAGTCAAACTCTTCTTGTCTATATTGTGTTGCTGCACGTCCACATTGTGCACTGACATTCGTTGTCACTGGACATCCCCAGCTTTCATTAAAATAAATGAGATTGTTCCGCTGGTGGTGTGAACAGGGCTTTACAGAGACGCTAATGATCTAAATATCACACATTTTTATGTCTCAAATTATACAATCTTACCTTGTATATGTGATCATTTTGTAGAGGGAATCCAAAGTATCGCTCTGTAAAGGCTGAAGCTGCATAGTGAAATACAATCGTCAGACTAGTGTGTGTTTACAGGTTTATCCTCCATTATGAGGTCCAAATGTCTCTACAAAGATATTAATACCTGAATTTTTTTACATTGTTTGTCTATACAGTGGTCCTCATCAGGGGAAAAAAGTTGCATGATGAATGATATGTGTGTGAGAGAGAGTATGTGAGAGTGAGAGAGTTTGTGTGTGTGTCACATTTACCATAGAGCTGCCAGTCAAACACTGGACTCATGGCCGCACCACAGCGGAGTTCAGAGCCATGTGAGAGCAGCAGAACGGAGCTCAGGAACCCACCATATGCCTGCGCAAGCACACACACACACAAACAAAAAATAATTCTGTATGATTTATAAGTCCTCATGAGTTGGGGTGTATTGAGGTTTATGTCCTCAACAGGATATAAAAACATGTTCACACACATCTGCAAAACACTACTTAAATAACTTCACAAAAACACTAGGTTTTGATCTTGCAGAGCCGGTTTCTATTTCTGTAACAGAGACTAAATTGAATCATAGTCTGTACAGTTATTTTTTTATTTGGGCTTGTCTGATACAGATGCAGTTTATTTAAAGCAGCTGATTTGTTTAAATATCTGTGCTTTTTTTGGATAAATCATTAAAGTCTACAAAGTGTAAAGTTACATACAATTATTATTTGACTTGACAGTTTTATGGCTTCTGAGCTTCCAGCAGACACGGGAAGGATAGATGGCATTCTGTCATTATTTATTTAAACATTGTGTCATTCCAAACATGTATGACATGATATTTCAAGAGATGTCTCAGTGTTTGTTTTTGTCCGTACAGTGAAAGTCAACATTCTTCAAAATATCTTATTTTTTGCTCAGTAGAACGATCGCTTTAATGATTGTGGTGTGAATAACCTCACCTTGCCAAAAACCCCAACTCTGCCTCCATCAATATACGGCTGCTCAGTCAGATACCTGCAACAACAAACACATTTGGACAAATGTAATGCTAATATATGGAAAAAAAAAACCTTGTTTAAGATTACCATCACATCCACAGTAGCAGAGATGATGAATGAGAACTGATTATTTTTGTGGCCTGTGAATTTACATGAAGTCTAGTCCTGTGCAAAAGCCTACATTAGCACATCAAATGCAGAAACATATGTTTTTAAATGGTTATTTATAATTTTTTGCTTTATAAAGTGTGTGCCTATAGGAAATATCAGTTTTAAATTTCATACAACATGAAAAAAAAAAGTCAGTGAATTACATTATATTCTGAAAAAATTTAGGAATTTAAAAAAAGATATTTCTTTCTGGCACACTAGAGCAAAGGTTATGAAACATCTTAAATGTGTTCGTGAAGCATCTAATGTCTCTCAGACTTTTGTACAGTAGATGGAGGCTTGAGACTCAGCACACTCACTGTAAAACAGAGGGCTGGTCCTCTGTCTCCACAAGTCCCAAATGCTGGTAAATGTCTTGGAGGATCTGTTGGCCCTGAAAGCCGCTTCCTCTGCCGTCCAGCCGGGCCACGATCACATCATCACAGCTGACCAGCACATCGGCCCAATCCATACGAAATCGCTCGTTCACCTGCTGACCACCAGGATGAGAGTCCCTGTCTCGCACACACACATAGCCAGGTCTGGACACTGATATGGCTTGATTGTGTCAAAACACTGAATTTATCCATACTAGTGTTTATCAAAACTGGCTTCCTAAAAAAGAGCTAGGAGAGAAGTTTCCCTCTGACTGAATATTTTTGGTGAGTAAAATATTTTGAAATAAAATATTTCACCAAAAAATAAAGAAATAAATAATAAAAGTGTTTGGTATCCAAGCAAAACAATTTTCTTGATAAAACAATAGACATTACATCCTTTGATTAAATTAGTTATAGACATGAATGAACATTTACATGTATTCACATTGATTGGAATTTAGATTATTATTTCTGCACTGATTTCTACACAAGAAAATAACTTCATGCATTTAAATAATATTATGAGACTCTGTAGGTCAAATTATCCAAATATACGGTAAATGGTTGTTGTCAGGTCACTGCGACACCAGCTGGTTATAATACGAAATAACTTTTTCCTTTACATTTATTTAATAAAATGTGTGCATTAAAATGTGTGATGCTGAAGGAGTGAATGCCGTTAAAACTCTTTCAAATGTATATTATTGTGTGTGTGTAATCATACAGCAGCAGCAGGACAGGATGCTGTTTATTTTCCTCAAATTGCGGGGGGAAGCTGAGCTCAAGTTTCAGTGCTGTAAACACATGAAACAATCATCGGTCAAGTAGCAAAAACACAACCAGAACAAACAATCTTAGACTACCTTAAGACCTTAGGGAAAAAAGACCTGTTTTTTTTTTTCTCATTATGGTGTGAACGGCACAAACAACATCCAATCTGAGGCCTCATCTACAAAATGTGCATATGCACAGATTTTGGGCCCTATCATACACCCGGCGCAATGAGACGCAAGGCGCAGCGCAAGTGTGTTTGCTGGTTTCAGTCCGGCGCCGTTCGCGTTTTACCCTTCCAGCGCCACATCATTTATTTTGCAAATGTATTTGCACCCATTTGTGTGCCCATGGGCGTGCTGGTCTAAAAAAGAGGTGTGTTCAAGAGCATTGCTGTCGCACCTCGGCAAGTATAGGTCTCTGCAGGAAAGTAATGGGAGTTAAACTGACCACAGGATTCTTTTGCATAGACTTGAACACTTTGTTGGCATCAGTGGAAGTGCATTAGCATGGTTTAAATCGTACTTATATGACCCGCCATCAGTTCGTAGCAGTGAATGAAGATGTATCATATCGATCACAAGTGCAGTATGGAGTACCTCAAGGCTCAGTACTAGGGCCGCTACTCTTCACGCTTTATATGTTGCCCTTGGGAGATATCATCAGGAAACATTGTGTTAGCTTTCACTGTTATGCTGATGATACTCAGCTCTATATTTCCTCGCAGCCCGGTGAAACACACCAATTTGAAAAACTAATGGAATGCATAGTCGATATAAAAAATTGGATGACGAGTAATTTCTTACTGCTAAATTCAGAAAAAACAGAGGTGTTAATTATAGGGCCTAAAAACTCTGTTTGTAATAACCTAGAACACTGTCTAAGACTTGATGGTTGCTCTGTCAATTCTTCGTCATCAGTTAGGAACCTAGGTGTGCTACTTGATCGCAATCTTTCCTTAGAAAGTCACGTTTCTAGCATTTGTAAAACTGCATTTTTCCATCTCAAAAATATATCTAAATTACGGCCTATGCTCTCAATGTCAAATGCAGAAATGTTAATCCATGCATTTATGACTTCAAGGTTAGACTATTGTAATGCTTTATTGGGTGGTTGTTCTGCACGCTTAGTAAACAAACTACAGCTAGTCCAAAATGCAGTAGCAAGAGTTCTTACTAGATCCAGGAAGTATGACCATATTGGCCCGGTCCTGTCCACACTGCACTGGCTCCCTATCAAACATCGTATAGATTTTAAAATATTGCTTATAACTTATAAAGCCCTGAATGGTTTAGCACCTCAGTATTTGAATGAGCTCCTTTTACATTATACTCCTCTACGTCCGCTACGGTCTCAAAACTCAGGCAATTTGATAATACCTAGAATATCAAAATCAACTACGGGCGGCAGATCCTTTTCCTATTTGGCGCCTAAACTCTGGAATAACCTACCTAACATTGTTCGGGAGGCAGACACACTCTTGCAGTTTAAATCTAGATTAAAGACCCATCTCTGGCATACACATAACATACTAATATGCTTTTAATATCCAAATCCGTTAAATCAGTCTCTTTTTCCGAGGTCACCGTGGCAACCAGATCCAGTCTGTATCCAGATCAGAGGGTCACTGCAGTCACCCGGATCCAGTACGTATCCAGACCAGATGGTGGATCAGCACCTAGAAAGGACCTCTACTGCCCAGAAAGACAGCGGAGACCAGGACAACTAGAGCCCCAGATAAAGATCCCCTGTAAAGACCTTGTCTCAGAGGAGCACCAGGACAAGACCACAGGAAACAGATGATTCTTCTGCACAATCTGACTTTGCTGCAGCCTGGAATTGAACTACTGGTTTCGTCTGGTCAGAGGAGAACTGGCCCCCCAACTGAGCCTGGTTTCTCCCAAGGTTTTTTTCTCCATTTTGTCACCAATGGAGTTTCGGTTCCTTGCCACTGTCACCTCTGGCTTGCTTAGTTGGGGTCACTTCATCTACAGCGATATCATTGACTTGATTGCAAATAAATGCACAGACACTATTTAACTGAACAGAGATGGCATCACTGAATTCAATGATGAACTGCCTTAAGTATCATTTTGCATTATTGAGACACTGTTTTCCAAATGAATGTTGTTCAGTGCTTTGACGCAATGTATTTTGTTTAAAGCACTATATAAATAAAGGTGATTGATTGATTGATTATGAGATCAAGGTGTTTTTACACCATGATACCTGATTAGTTGATGTAATAGTGATGTTAGGTTTAGGGGTGGGGTTGGGTAAGGGGGATCATTTAGATTGCATGATTCAGAAACACCCAGCAGTTTCAAAACACCCACATGGTGATAAACGCCCACTTTTGCTCTGCAGAGACATAAGTCTCCACCTCGGGGAGCTTTGGTGGATTCTTGCTTGTCCGGTAAATGATCTGCTCACGCGATTTAACTTCGCGCACAAGCAGATTGGTTTCTTCGCTTGACAAGCGTTCAGCTTTTCCGCCAACAAATTCTGCTATGTAAAAAGCGATCCGCCAGCATCTCACTCTTAATGGGAATAGGAGATGACACTCTGATTGGTTTATTGAACGTTACGCCCGGATAACCCATTCCAAAAATGCGCCCCGGCGCACGGACAGTTTTCCCGTCGTTAAAATAGCAAAAGTTGATTTGGACACGCCCTGAGTGCACCTGCGCCATGCGCTTTACACTTTGCATTTAGATCGTTAAAATAGGGCCTTTGATATTAAAGTGATACAATATCCACCATCATTAATTTTACAAGAGAAGTTAGTTGATGTGAAAGTGTGCTTAACATCCCGTCAGGGTCATGATACATATACCGAATACCAGGATGAACACATAAATGAACATGTTAACACTGACATCAAGGGCCTCAGTGTTTAATTTACTATAATAATCTGTTTCCTGACATCTTTGCCTTTTTGGAGGGTTAATTCAGGACTGTGACCATGCAGTTCACACTTAAATCTGATATTAGCCGTATATAAACTAAATATTGTGAACAAATAGGAAAAAATGGTTATGCTTATGGGGATGATGATAATGATGATGAAGTGTATTCTTTAAAAATAACCCGGGGCCGGTTGAATCAGTTAGATAAAGTTTGAAAGGCAAAAAAATAAATAAAATTCAATCGGTTCACTCAGAGCAGAATCAATATTTTAATGTTTCTGTTCTGCATTCGTCTGATATTATTACCATTCCGAAACCGGTTTGGGTAGAAGAAATACCTGATAATAACATTATTTTAAAAAAACAATATTCCTTGCCTATAATTTGCCTAAAAATAATAACAATAATATAATAATAAAGTATAGCGTTTTCTTTACTCAAAAAGAAAAGGAAAAAATAGAGATTTAACGATTAGTCACAGCCAAGCATGTAAGCTACTTATAAATGTTTGCTGCATTGTAAAAAAAAAAACAAAAAAAAAAAACTTATGTCGCGGCTCACATCGCATTTTATTAGCCCTATTACTTCAGAAATAATGAAGGCTAAATGCCTGTAGTCTAAAGGAAAATGTTTACAAACATTATAAAAACGGTTAATAGTTTCTCTCCAAAACAAATCCTCTAAAGTTTATGCTATAAAAACATCAATCCAAAAACAAATTAATTTAAGCTGAAGATGATGCCTACCTCTCATTCTCATTTTGTTGTTTCTTTGTTCTATATCCTGTTTGGCAATTTGGTGATAGTGGTGATGGTGAAGATGATTGAGATGATGATGATGATGGTGGTGATGATGATGGTGATGACGATGTTGGTCATGACGATGACTTCATACCCTGGTTATTAATCTGTAAATTCCTGATTTGTTTAACTGGAGTTTTTTTCTTTCTGAGAAATTCTCTGATCTCCAGACCAGCATCTATAGTCACTTGATCTACAGAGCAGAACAGAAGAGGAGAAAGAAAACAAAACAGTTTAAGATTCGGGTGTTATGCCATTTTATGAAAAAAAAATTGTCAGAGTAACAGCAGTTTGTTTTATTATATACTTTATTTTATTTAAGGACCATTACCTTTATTGACAGGACAGTACAGAGTAAATGGGGAAAGTAGGGCTGAAAGAAGTGAGAGTTTGATTGTAGGGTGCTATGAAATCCATTTTACCATTTATTTTTACTCAAAGTCTAGATTCCGCTTTAATAGGGAAAGAAATTGGACTAATGAAAAGGATTTCTAATCGAGTTAATTTATAATTGAACAATTTGATAATTTATTATGATTTTAACATTTTATTTTTTCAGATGATTTATTGCTTAATATAGCTTTGTTGTCAAAACATCAAAACTGCATAAACCATCTTTAAAAGTGTAATTAATTGAAGTTCAAACAATTGCTTTCACTTTTTGTGGAACAAAGCTTAAATTAAAATTTAAAACATTGATGAAAATTATGTGATATTCTTTAAAAATAATGTTTTAATAAAATGTATTACCGTTTTTCTGAATTGCTAAAATATTAAACCCAATCTCCGAACCAAATTCTCACTAGCTTAAACCAATTTCTCAAACAAAGCACTCTTTCTGCAAAACCTTAAACACGTTCAGGCACTAAGGCTATATTTAGGGAGTTAACTAGTTAACTGAGGTTCAGGAGAAGGGCCACGCATCACTAATAACACACTAATACGCTTCTAATATACAAATCCTTTAAAGGATTTTTAGCCTGCATATACGCTAATATTAGTCTGTTTCTCTCTTATTCCGAGGTCACCATAGCCACCAGATCCAGTCTGTGTCCAGATCAGAGGGTCACTGCAGTCAACCGGATCCAGTACGTATCCAGACCAGATGGTGGATCAGCACCTAGAAAGGACCTCTACATCCCTGACAAACAGCGGAGACCAGGACAACTAGAGCCCCAGATACAGATCCCCTGTAAAGACCTTGTCTCAGAGGAGCACCAGGACAAGACCACAGGAAACAGATGATTCTTCTGCACAATCTGACTTTGCTGCAGTCTGGAATTGAACTACTGGTTTCGTCTGGTCAGAGGAGAACTGGCCGTTTCTCCCAAGGTTTTTTTGTCCATTCTGTCATCGATGGAGTTTTGGTTCCTTGCCGCTGTCGCCTCTGGCTTGCTTAGTTGGAGACACTTCATTTACAGCGATATCGTTGACTTGATTGCACAGATACTATTCAAACTGAACTGAGATGATGACGTCACTGAATTCAATGATGAACTGCCTTTAACTATCATTTTGCATTTTTGACGCACTGTTTTCCTAATGAATGTTGTTCAGTTGCTTTGATGCATTCTTTTTTGTTTAAAGCGCTATATAAATAATGGTGACTTGACTTGACTAGTGTTGATGTAGACACTCAAGCCACCTCCACGAGTCTTGCCACTCAGGGTTTTGTTCCTGTCGGTGTGAAACGAGATGATCCCTTTGAGCTAAATGGCGGCGTCGGGAACTCTGTGGCTGAGCCATGTCTCCATGAAAAGAAAGATGCAGCAGTCCCTAAATTCACTCCGAGTAGTCTGTTGATTTCAAATGTAGTCCATCTTATTGTCCTCAGAGCAGTCTTTTGAGAGCAGGAGAGATGGGAGAGCCAGCCGACTAAGGTTTGTTTTTAGCCTACCATGGACCCACGCTCTCTTACCTTGCTTATGTTTCCTCACATCGCTTTTGGCGTCCCCTTCCCTGGCCACCAGGAATGACGATGCAAGAGACTGGGGGCTAGCTGCCCACAGCATGCTGAGATTGTGTAGTTTCTCCATCAGGCAACTTGCAGTTTTTGAGTGGTTTCTGTATTTCAGTATTGTCTGACAATGATAGACATGGACAGTGGATGGTGCCCTGTCTATAGAACGGTCTAAAAAACGCAGAAATAGCACATTTTGTGTCCACAGTGGCCACTGTAAGCTGCTGTGGCACCGCCATCTTACCAGAAGATACTGCAACATGCTGTTCATATAGAGTTTTATTTGAAGTTTTTGGCCTTTGCAGTTCGATTGCAGTATTTTTGCAGTATCCAAATGCTGAATATATACAAAATTTCAGTACTATTCAATATTCAGCACAATACTATTCTTGCAGTACATACAGTAGGCATATACACTATATTCACCTTACTCAGTATTATTATGCAATTACTATACTTTAAGAATTGCAAAATAGTTTACTCAATACAAATTTTTTTATGTAATTTTCTGGATGCGGTGTTCTCCATTTTTCTCTGTAGTGTCTAATGAATGTTCTTTAGTGTTTATTGACTTGTGTGTGTGATCTGAGAGCACCAGATGATTTTGAATGCAAGTAAAAGTTTTCGCAGTGGTTTTTTGATTTGGATTGAAGAGTCAGAGGTTTCAAGAATTTAGCTTGAGTATTTTGATTTTTTTTCTTGTTTAAGGGTTTGAGAAAATGAGTGATGGTTTCAAGAAATGTCTTTTACCAATTCAGAAAAACTGTATTATTACTGTTATTAGTATTATTTCATTCTGCTTTACAATAGTAATATAATCTTCAAGTTACGCCAAACTTCTATTTTGGTGGTTTGTCAAGAAGTTGTTCATAAATACGACTCGTAGACTTCTTGAGCCTACTTTTTAATAGTTTGTTCTTGTCAACCACTCACATTACTGAACTGGGTTTTGGTACATAAATTAGGTTCCTGTGTGTGAGTGGCTCTTATCTGACACTCTGTCAAAGATATGGTGAAGAACATTTGTGTGTGTTTTGACTCACCGCTCATGTTGCTGAGAAGGTGCACAGTGGTTTTGGGGATTCCTGGACCTGAAGAATTGTTTAAAGAAATCTTTAGGCATTTTTACAATTCAGAATGAGGCGGATTCATGACAAAAATCCAATGTTAAGTTGTGTGTGTGGTTTACCCCTGCAGTTCAGCAGGACGGCCTGTCTGTCCGGACTCACTAATGCTTCATAAAATGAGCAGTGAGGTTTAAACACAGAACAGCTCAAGCACTTGCGATGGAATGGGTTCTCTGTGCTTACCCTGGGGGTCAAAGGTTACGCTGCTATAACATTATGAGTTAATCGGGAAGAATAGAAACAGAGTACTCTGTGCAGCATCAGAGCATCTCACCTGTACAGGTGCCTGTGACTGAATCCAGCTTCATTACTGAGAAAATATCTATATGAAAACACAAGACATGTTAGATATTTCATGTAACACATGTGTGTGTGTGCGCGTGTGTGTGCGTGTGTGTGTGTGTGTGTGTGTGTGTGTGTGTGAGTGTGCGCATGAGTTTGCCTATGTGCCTGCTTGTGTATATGACAGAACAACAACAGAGACCGGGTGACAGAACAACAACACCCCAATTGTGTTCTAATCATTCTCGGGGACTATAATAAAGCAAATCTCTCCCGCGAACTGCCAAAATACAGACAGAACATCACATGTCCCTCCAGAGACAGTGATTTATTGGATCACTGTTACACCACAATAAAGGATGCATATCACTCTTTTCCACGGGCAGCTTTGGGTCTGGTTCATCTTATACCGACCTATTGGCAGAAACTAAAATCAGCTAAACTTGTATTAAGGACTGTAAAAAGATGGAATAAGGAAGCAGAGCAGGATTTACAATCTTGTTTTGACCTCACTGATTGGAGCGTTTTTGAAGCTGCTGCCACCGATCTGGACGAGCTCACAGAGACTGTAACATATATCAGTTTCTTTGAGGATATGTGGTTCACTGCAAAACTCAGACAGCTCCGTCAGGCCAAAGATGCTGCTTACAGGAAGGAGGACAATGGCTTGTATAAACAGGCTAAATACACACTTGAAAAGGAGATCAAAGTGGCAAAGAGGAATTATTCTGGAAAAATAAGGACTCAATTCACTTCCAATAACTCTGCATCAGTGTGGAAAAGTCTGAAAGAGATCACCAACTACCAGACACCATCCCCCAGCACTGTAGACAATCAATGACTGGCAGACGATCTGAACGAGTTTTACTGCAGGTTTGAAAGAACACCCATCACCTGCCCTGAATGCCTCTCCACACAACCGTTCAAACCATTCACACCTCCTGCCACCCCCCTCTCCTCCACACCTGCAATACAGATAAGCAAGGATGAGATGTGCCAGGTCTTCCGGAAGCAGAAAAGGAAAAAAGCACCAGGCCCAGATTGTGTTACACCAGCCTGTCTGAAATCTTGTGCTGACCAGCTGGCCCCCATCTTCACACTGATCTTCAACAGATCACTGGAGTTGTGTAAAGTCCCTTTGTGCTTCAAATGCTCAACCATCATCCCCATCTCAAAGAAATCCAAAATTACAGGACTAAATGACTACAGGCCTGTGGCTTCAACGTCTGTAGTCATTTAGTCATTTGAAAAACTGGTGCTGGCCCACCTGAAGGACATCACTGGACCCTTGCTGGATCCTCTTCAGTTTGCCTACAGAGTAAACAGGTCTGTGGATGATGCATTAAACAATGGACTGCATTATGTTCTGCAACTAGGGCTGGGATAAACGATTATTTTTTAAACGATTAATCTAGCGATTATTTTTTCGATGCATCGATTAATCTAATGATTAATTTTTTCAGACCAATTCGATTTCGATTATCTCCCCATTAATTGACTACTAACAATTTATACATGTTGATTTACATATCTGAATGAAAAAAACATGAATTCCTTAACATTGCAATATATGTTTATTGCTCTTAAAATTACAAAATAAAAGACTGACTAAGAATGCATTACTTTGCACTTGTATAGAGATAGCATTCAATAAAGCCTTGAAGCCTTGAAAACACATAGCTTACTGAAACAAGCTTACTGAACACACATGGCCTAGCTTACTGAAAAAAAGTTCTTCTTTCAGATGAAAATAACTACAACTTGATGTCTAGCATTTAATAGAAAAGTCACCCAAAATACTTGTATAGAACAATTGAAAGAATACAGTAACCAATGTAAACTTGAGGGCTTTAAGCGAATACAGAGAGTGCTTTTCCAAATAAATAAATAAATAAAAATTAACAGTGGGAGCCAGCAGCCTGTCATGGAGAAAAAAAAAAATCTCTGAATGCTCCACGTGAAACTTTGGCGTTCCGCCCTTTTTCTATCGTGTCTAATGATTTTGGTTAATATGCACAAGGGAGGGAGGGAGGGAGGGAGAGAGAGAGCAAGACAGCGCTCGTGTAGTTTAAAGACTGTGAGTGCGCGAGCGCGCGTGAAACTTTGGTGTTTCGACCTTTTTATATCGTGTTTAATGATTTTGATTAATATGCACAAGGGAGAGAGAGAGCAAGAAGCGCTCGTGCTGTACAAAGACTGTGAGTGTGGGCGCGCAGCCGGGGCTCTCTCTCGTACGCGCCCTGTCAGGCACAGCGATCAAATAAGGCTTTGACAGCCGCCAAAAAAAAAAAGATCAATGCAGAAAAACCCCATGGATTGGTTATATAACGTTGGATAGAATGTTGATCTGGCCATCGCGTATATTCAGCGCACAAGGTAAACATTTTGCAAACGTTTTTTAGAGAAATTAAAACAGGTCGATGCATCGATGCACATATTTTGCGTCTACGTATTTTTTGCGTCGACGTCATCGATGACCTCGACGCGTTGTCCCAGCCCTATCTGCAACACATACTCGGACCAGGGACTTATATGAGGACCCTGTTTGCGAACTTCAGCTCGGCCTTTAACACTATCCTACCAAACCTCCTCCTGCCCAAACTAACTCAGCTCTCCGTGCCCACCTCCGTCTGTCAGTGGATCAATAACTTCCTGACAGACAGGCAGCAGCTAGTGAGGCTGGGAAAATACACATCCAGCACCCGTACAATCAGCACCGGAGCTCCCCAGGGCTGTGTTCTCTCCCCACTGCTCTTCTTCCTGTACACTAATGATTGCACATCTAAGGACCCCTCTGTCAAGCTCCTGAAGTTTGCAGACGACACCACACTCATCGGCCTCATTCAGGACGGTGACGAGTCTGCTTACAGACAGGAGCTTAAAGAGCTGGCTGTCTTACGCAGTCTCAACAACGTGGAGCTTAAAGCGCTCAAAACAGTGGAGATGATCGTGGACTTCAGGAGAAACCCCCCTGCACCCCCCCACTCACCATCATGAACAGCACTGTGACTGCAGTGGAGTCATTCAGGTTCCTGGGAACCACCATCTCTCAGGACCTGAAGTGGGACATTCACATTGACTCCATTGTGAAAAAGGCCCAGGCAGAGGTTGTACTTCCTTCGCCATCTGAGGACGTTTAACCTGCCACAGGAGCTGCTAAAACAGTTCTACTCCACCATCATTGAATCCATCCTCTGCACTTCATTAACTGTCTGGTTCGGCCCAGCTTCTAAATCTGACCTCAGCAGACTACAGAGGGAAGCCCGGACTGCTGAGCAAATCATCGGTACAACCCTCCCTTCTATTCAAGAACTGTACTTATCCAGAGTGAGCAAGAGGACTATATATATGAAATGACTCACACTGTGTTCCACTTTTCATCATAGGTCAGTATCTCTGTGACCTCCCAGGTGCCTGAGGTCAGGTGTTGCATGATGATCTCTTCACCTTCAGGCTGAAAGTAGTAGAGGTTAAAGTCAGATCTGTGTGAATTATGTTTGTTTCTGTGTGGCTCGTGCGCGTTCATACCTGCTCTGACATCATAGTAAGGTGTCTAAAGGACTTATGGCCTCCACTTCTAAGGGGCAATGTCATGAAAAAAGTTTCTCCATCTTTAGAGAAAGCTGGTTTTTCATTCTGGACCAATCAAATGAGACCATCAGATCACTTCAAATGTACTGTTGAATGTAAACAAATGTGGCAAAATATTGAAATGGCATAATCTTACCTGTCTGTCAATCCATTTGTCCGATGTCATGACATGTTTCTGCAATGAGAGACCAAAACCAGCATGTTTGTGTGTTTACATATGTTGTGCATAAGTGTGTGTGTGTGTGTGTGCGCACGTGTGTTAGGGTTGTGTGGTATTCAGAACATTCATTGATATTCCAATTCAACTCCTGAATTCTGAATTTTAACTGAGGTAGTAACCAGGATGAAGAATTGTAACTCAAATTAAAATTACAATAATTTGAATCAAAGAAATTCTATAAAACTACAATTAATCTTTTTTTGAAAGATATTAAAATCTGAAAAAGTTGTAAAAGTTTTTAGAGACTGTAAGGACAGACAAACAAACGCAAAACTGTATATTTACCAAGATGGTTCATTTTTA
Organism: Carassius gibelio; assembly: GCF_023724105.1. Taxonomy (NCBI): domain Eukaryota; kingdom Metazoa; phylum Chordata; class Actinopteri; order Cypriniformes; family Cyprinidae; genus Carassius; species Carassius gibelio. The sequence goes on from NC_068379.1 coordinate 24,580,765, forward strand.
TTTATATGAATGGGAGAAACTGTAATGTGCAATGTTGCAGAAAAAGTCCTGCCTTCTAAATGAAAGAGCAATTTCAGTATTTCCAATCAGGGAATAACAATCAATACAGGAGCAGATTTATTTTGCACCCTTGCAAGGAAGTGCATTTCACTAGTTCACGCTTACATATAATTAGCTGAGGTATGGTATGCGTATTTGGCATGCTGTCCGGGGAAGGGCTCCGAGCTCGGGAATGGCCAGAACCTAGAGCACCCCCCCCCCTCCCCTTCTATTTATAAAGTGAACTCAAAGTGAGGAGATGGGGTGGAGGAGGGATGCTGATAAACCGTCAATGGATAGAGGTAAGTCAGCGATATGTATACTATGGGATTGATTACTTGATTATGGTCCACCTGTGTTGATTAAGCTAAGTATCTGACGCACTTCTCCCGAATCTTATTAATAAAATGTCATTCTATGGACACTTTGTTCAAATTGAGCTAAAGTCCTTTTTGTGTTCTTAAAAAAACTGTTTCCAAAAGATTGTTGGAGTATAAGGCTTCTTTGTTTTCCATCAAGATCAGTGAATGAGAATAAACTCAGGAGTATACACAATTTTTGATCATTCACAGATCCCAAACATCATCAGTCATACTCTCACGATGCATCTGAAGCAAATCTATTGTGAAGCGGTCTACTCTGGATGAGGTGCGACATGATGACATGATGGACATATGATTTGCATATTTTGGGTCCCTGTCTCAGCATCACTGCAGCATGTAGTACTGGAGATTTGCAAGCTGAAATTGTAAATAAAAACCTACTTTGGATTGCTGTTAAGTAACTTTTACAAACAAAACTAGTCTGACTCATATGAAATATTTTTCAAAGTCAAAGTTGTGTACTTAAAATGACAGCAGGACTTTTTTTTTTTTTGGTGAAAGGGCTGTTGAGGGATGATGGTATTGAATGCTGAACTGAAGTCTATGATCACCATTCTGATGTATGAGTCTTTTTTGTCCAGATGCGCAATTGCTGAGGGGAGGGAAGGCGTGCAACCTCTGACATATATAGCAATTGTAAGTCGCTTTGGATAAAAGCGTCAGCTAAATAAATAAATGTAAATGTAATGAAAGTTATTTCAGGAAGAGACCGCCCTGATTGTAAAGCAAAACTTTATTGGTTAAGTGACATGACATGACGTGACATTCAGCCAAGTATGGTGACCCATACTCAGAATTCGTGCTCTGCATTTAACCCATCCGAATTGCACACCCACACTCACTGTGAACACTAAGGGTGTGCACGGATAGTCAAACATTTGAATATTTGTTCTGCTCTAATTATTTGATAAATAAAAATGATATTCGAATGTTGCAACAAAAAAAAAAGTTCACAATAAAATCTAGTTTGGTCACTTTCTGTGATTCTCCAAGGCATATTTGAAGATGTATGCAAGCAAAAAAATAATTAATGAACGAATAAGGGGCCGTTCACATATAGCTCATAAAAACGCGTGAAAAACGCTAGGCACGCCACATTCTCCTTTCCAAAGCGCTCGGGCAGAAGCGCTCCTGAGGCGTCTGCCGTTGCTAAGCAACAATGACACGCTCTCTCCATGAAGACGTGGAAATTTCAGCAAAGCATAAATGGATTTGCAGCACAAAAAATTGCTCTCAGTAGCTCTGCTCCTAAATTTATTTCAAAATGCCTATCCATATACAGCTATGATCCTGTTCCTTCATCTTGGTTGAGCTTTCAACATTGTTACAGGAAAGGATGATCTGAATGTTTAGTTATTGTCACATGACCTGCGGTGTGCTTGCGGCATTCTGAAAAGTTGAGATGTTTTTAACTCGATGCGGTGCGAATGCGCCTGGAAAAAACGGGCGCATAGCACCACGTCGCGACCGCGTTGCTTCCCTTATTAGCACACATACCACTCGCCTACATTGGAAATAACGAACTTGAGCATGCAAAAGACGCGATTTGTGAACGCCCCTAAGAACTGCGGTCTTCTATGGTACTTCAAATATGCTGTGGAGAATTACAGAAAGTGACCGAATTCAAGAACATTCAAGAAAACTCCTCTTCTCACGTCTGCCCTAGACTCTTGGCACAAACATCTCAGGTTTCTCAATGAAAACATGAGAGAAATAAGAAAAAAAAAACTTTTTTGAACATTATCAGTACATTTTCCTTGATGCGAGTGGTGCGGATGCAGCCGCTGTAGAGGCCAAAGTACAATTCATAGTAATGTGAATAAGAATTAATGTTAAAAAGGTAAATAGTTTCATTTAGAAGTTTATGTAATGGTTAAAATGTTAAAATACTATTTAAAAGGTTAAAAGCATCTTAGAATTCATGTGTTTATAGGATTTGGTACATATTGGTAAAATAGTGTACTGCCTCTTTAAGAAAAGGCCAACTACATTACGTTGATTCTCATTATGTTATTCAGATCTTGAGAGCTGTGGAAGCGAACGGTTTTCTTACCTGCTAACTTCTTGTTACTTTTATTAGTAATCTTTTATTTCATTAGCAACTATAGAATAAGTGTTTTAGTCAGCTCACATTCTCATTTTTGTAAATTTGAAACCAAGGAATAAAAAGAGATTTTCATCTTTTATTTCAACAACGTTTCTGAAGTGGATTTATTGAACTGTGTTGCTGTCTGACAATGGAAACTACAAATGGGACTAGCTGCTTGGAATAATATTAGACAGTTATTAGTGTAAGCCATCGCATATCCCAAGATTTCAAACCTCTATTACCTGTAGGCTGTTTTTTGTGAGCTCAAATATTCCAATGTGATATTTGCGAAAAACGCCCATCCCTAGTGAACACACACACGGAGCAGTGGGCAACAATTTATGCTGCGGCGCCCGCGGAGCAGTTGGGGGTTCAGTGCTTTGCTCGAGGGCTCCTAAGTCATGGTATGGAGGATGGAGAGAGCATTGTACATGCACTCCCCCCACCTTCAATTCCTGCCGGCCCGAGACTCAAAATCACAACCCTTTGATTGTGAGTCCAACTCTCTAACCATTAGGCCACGAGTTATAGCAAGAACTTGCTATGATTGGTAAGTGACGTGTGGCTGTTATCTGATCACATTTGTGGATTGTCACCATCCTGGCGATAGAAAAGTTTCAATTTGATCTACAAATGTACAGGATGCGATTTACAAATGAATGGCAGGCAAAGTTGTGTTTGTGCCAAAAAAAGTATGGGAATGTATTTTTTATTTGCAAGTCTCATTGTATTTATTTGTGAATTTAATTAATGTTTGTGAAACTGAGACTTAATTGTGGATCTTATTCTATTACTTTGTCAATGTTTATTTTTTTTCACTTTTTTTGTAAATCTCTTTACATTTATTTGTGGATCATAATGCAACAATTCAACCCCATAGAAGAACACTTAATTCCCGAGAATGCACCGGTGTTGAATATCATTCAGTTTGCAATTCAGTAAATTCCTGCTATTTTAACTGACATAATCGGTAAGCCCTGCCCCACTTAGTTGCTGTTGCTAGCTCGGACAAACTAATGCCCTGTTTCCACCGCAGGAACTTTACCCAGGAACTAGGGACTTTGGCCTGGTACTCGGTGTGTTTCCACCGCAGGAAACAGGAACTAAATAAAGTTCCGGGTTAAAAAAATGCCCCTCGGAAAGTCGGGGGCGGGACTTGTGCGCTAAACATCCTGATTGGTTGAGTTCACGCAGCATTGGTTGAGTTCAACCACCATTTATTCAGATAATTTTCAAAATATTACTGTTATTGTGTCATGAAATGTAATTTTAAAATTATTATAGGCGAGAATGTAGTTGTTTAAAACTCAAATCTGTGATTTATTTATAAAGACAACGCCTATTTAAAAATGTGTTTCGCCGATCTCTGAGATGGTGAACTCCAAGCGATCAGCGGGAGCTCAGTCCTCATGTATCCGCCGAGAAGCAGCCTTACCTCGGCTAGACCTTCTGATATGTGCCGCTGGCTCTGATGTCTCTTTAGTGGTTAAACATAAGATATAATTTGTTTTGGGTAAATCTAACAGGTTATCTTTGGTCTGTATTCAATTTATCTATATGTTAAAATGAAAACAAAAAAGGCAAATTTATATAATATTTCGTTTCATTGTAATGGCTGTATATATACACATATCCCTGAACTAATTACATTTCTGCAGCTGTTATTATGTTTAAATGAAAACGTGAAAAATTTGCCTCGTCGCGGACATCACACCCGAGTCGAATGCGCAAAGTATGTACTATCGAGGATGCACGTCCAAAATCAGGGTACTATAGTATTTGAGAAATGCGCGCAGACCTACGTTACCAGACTATTTGCCTAATCTTCCCGGTACTTTACACCATGGTGGAAACGCAGAAAGCAACCGATCTGGGGGGAAAAAAGTTCCTGGGGAAAAAAAGTTCCTGATATAAATGTTCTGGGGATTTTCAGTGGAAATGCGGCATAACAGAGCTAACTGTATTACATTGACAGCTGTCAGCGTGAAAACCTTTTCCCTCAATGTTTTTGATAATATTTTAAGCCAGACCACCATTCAAGTTGTCTTAAATATGCCATGGAGGAATATATAAAATATTTTTAAATAAATAAAGATAAAAAGATTAATTTGGAAATGTGGGTTTACAGATCACAATGCAAGCAGGAGAAACCTCATGTTACAGTCGTCATGATCGCAGATGTCAACATGCAGGATTCATGTACCGCAGGGTAAGATTAAATGAATTTATATTTAACCAGTTTAATAAGCAGTGGTGGGGGAGGCAGGGGAGGCACAGCTTCCCTAAAATTTTAAGAAAATGGGAGGAGGATTTAACATTAATAAAATTCACAATTCAATTCATTCATGTCTCAGAATGTGTATTTTTGTTTGTAATTTTACAGCTGTAATACCATAACGTGATTCTGAAGCTAGAAAAAAAAAATATCGCAAATGTGCCACTTTCTATCACAAATGTGCTGAATCTGCTGATGTAATTACAACCGCTAATGTTAGAGAAGGGGAGAGGAAGGCTGGGTGAGAGTTGAGCTCTCATGCCTCTGATGGTAAAAAAACAAAAACAAATAGCCAATCAGCATCGAGTGTTCACTTTCAGTGATTAGAGGTATCTTTTCTCAACACTTCTTAAGCCAGGCTAGACTCCCTTCTGGTAAATCAACCAATCATCATACAGACATCAATTACTTGATATTAGCTTGAACTTCTCACGCTGCGTTGATAATGTACCAAGTACTTATGAGTAGCGATATTGATATTTGATTGCCAACATATTTATAGAGCTGTAATTCAAACAAATATATATATATATATATATATATATATATATATATATATATATATATATATATATATATATATATATATATATATATATATATATATATATATATATATATATATATATATATATATATGATGTGAATGATGTAAATGATGTGAGAACAGTTAGCTATTAAGGTTGTTGCGTTATATGGACTCGTGATGTTATAACGTTCTGCTTGAGCAGATGAAAATTGGAACTTAATGGGAGTATGACAACCAGAAAATGAAAATTTTTGTCTTCATTGGGATTGGGGTTGAATGCTTAGGGACTTTTTTCTGTCTTATGTGGGATTAGGAGAAGGAATAAAATAAATTCCATTGCCCATCCTCTCAGGACACATGGAATAGTGTTACAAGTACCCCAGGCACACATTTTGCTATTTTTGTAGTATAAACACCATCAAACTGATGAAAGATTTGCATTTTCTGCTGCATTTCCAGCGAAATTACCCTGAACATTTTTCCCAGGAACTTTTTTTCCCAGGAAATGTTTCCCCCCCAGACCTGTTGCTTTCTGTGTTTCCACCGCAGTCTAACATACTGGGAAGATTAGGCAAATAGTCTGGTGACGTAGGTCTGTGAGCGTTTCTCAATACAAAGTATGCTGATTTTGGAAATGCATCCTCGGTAGTTCAGACTTTGTGCATTTGACTCCGGAGTGTAATGTCCACAACAACGCAAATTCAGTAATTCTGCAAACAGCAGCGTACTTGATAACATCAGTCAGCTCGCCTTGGCTACTGCAATTTTCCTCACTTTATATTTCCAATAAAACAAAATAGGATATCGAACACCACTGCCTCCTTTTGTTTTCATTTGAACATAATAATAATAGCAGAAATGTACTTAGTTCAGGGAAATGTGTATATATACAGTCATTACAATTAAACTAAATATTATATCAATTTACCTTTTTTATTTTCATTTTAACATATATATAAATTGAATACAGACCAAAGATAACCTGTTAGATTTACCCAAAACGAATGATATTTTATGTTTAACCACTAAGCCAGCGGCACATATCAGAAGGTCTAGCCTAGGTTAGGCTGCTTCTCGGTGGATACATGATTACTGAGCTCCCACTGATCGCGTAGAGCTGACAGTCTCCGGTGAAACACATTTTTAAATAGGCGCGGTCTTTATAAATAATAATAATAATTCCTTACATTTATGTAGCGCTTTTCTAGGCCCTCAAAGCACTCTACATAGCCAGGGGGTATCTATCAGGGGGTAAATAAACCACAGATTTTAGTTTTAACCAGCTACATTCCCTGAAACGCTTTTAAAATTACATTTCATGACATAATAACAGTAGTATTTTGAAAATGTTCAGAATGAATGGTTGTTGAAATCACAATGCTGCATGAACATTACCAATCAGCATGTTCAGCCCCCAAGTCCCACCCCCGAAAGTTCCGGAACTTTGAAAAAGTACTACCTCGCCAGCAGGGACTTTCTGAGGGGCATTTTTTTTACCTGGAACTTTATTTAGTTCCTTGTTCCTGAGTACCAGCCCAAAGTCTCTAGTTCCTGGGTAAAGTTCCTTCAGTGGAAACGCGGCTTCCCAATGTTTCTCTATGGCTCTAAAACCTAAGGATGTCAGAGTTCCGGGCCCCTGTGCAACTGATACTCAACTGCCATTAGATCATCTGCGTTTAAGGGGAGGGGCTTACCTGTCAATTCAACTTGTTATGGCCATTTCAATTTAAATATAATAATGAGACGTGTGGAGTTACTCACTGGCACACATTTCCCTGTTTGTGTGTAGCAGAGTGTGAGTATGGAGTAGTCCTGAGGACGGTTTAGCCAGCGTACAGCAAGACACTCGTCCGTCACCCACTGCACCATGCTGATATAGAGATCCCTGCACACACAAACACACACACAGCAGGCTATTATCTCAAACTCAAAAACACATGTTATGAACTTCTGAATGTCTGAAAATGGAACATTCTTCTTTACTTCAATAAGACTATCACACCAGATTTACTTGTGCGTCTCTTCAGTGGTCAGAGTTGGAACTTGTTTATCAGTGTTTTAGCATGTAAGTACAACAAGCCTGTTGTTGTTGTGGGTAGAATGGTGTAATTCTGACAAGGTTTGGGAATCAAAATTCCAGAGAAATTCCATTAGGGTTCTAGAATAAGAACCGGATAATTTAGGTCAGGAATCAGATACTTGTTGCCAAATAAAAAATTTGATTTGGTTTATCGATTCCTATGTGCTTTTTTTCTTATCTGGACGAGACCTAGCGATCTGCCAGGACCTTGCTTGCTAATCTAAGCGCTTCAAAGTTTGGCTACATTTGTGATCAGAAGCCAAACATGTTAAGTGTAATTTCTGTGATAGCTAAACATGTTGCAAGAGAGATTACACCACCAACATAACAAAATGTTTTAGACTGCGAATGCGAATCAAACACCAACATGATTCTATTCCTAAATTACAATGATTAGGCTATTTCATTCCTCAACTTTTGACATATGTGATCAAAGTTGTGATCATTTGGTTTATCTGTGCAGAGTACGATCACACCAGTCAGTTAGTGCTGGCTGCAGGTAAAGTTTTAATTGTCTGTGATTTTAATATTCATGTTGATAATGAAAAAGATGAATTAGGATCAGCATTTATAGACATTCTGAACTCTATTGGGGTTAGACCACACATCTCAGGACCTACTCATTGTCAAAATCATATCCTAGATTTAATACTGTCACGTGGAATTGATGTTGATGGTGTTGAAATTTGAAAGACTGCACCCAAGCAATGATATCCCAGATCATTATTTTGTTCTGTGCAAGCTTCATATAGCTAAAACTGTAAATTCTAATTCTTATTACAAGTACGGTAGAACCATCACTTCTACCACTAAAGACTGCTTTGTAAGTTATCTTCCTTATGTATCCCAATTCCTTAGCATACCCAAAAACTCAAAACAACTTCATGATGCAACAGAAACTATGGACTCTCTCTTTTCCACCATTTTAAGAACAGTTGCTCTGTGGTATAATGAGCATACTCACACCGTAAAGAAAGCAGCCTCAAAAATGGAGCACAGCTGGAGGAAAAGAAAGCTAGAGGTATTTCATATTGCTTGGCAGGAAAGTAACCTTTCCTTTAGAAAAGCATTAAAAAACTGCTATATCTGATTACTTTTAATCATTTTTAGAAGAAAACAAACATAACCCCAGATATTTATTCAATACAGTGGCTAAATTAACGAAAAATAAAGCATCAACAAATGCTGACATTTCCCAACACCACAGCAGTAATGACTTTATGAACTACCTTACTTTTAAGATCGATATTATTAGAGATAAAATGCATGCAGCCGTAACCATGCCCAGTCATAACCACGTCAGCTACAGTATCGCATCAGACAGTGTGCTATAAATCCCGAGGAACAGTTCCACTCATTTTCTACTATTGGAGAGGAAGAATTGTATAAACTCGTTAAATCGTCTAAACCAACAAAATTTATGTTAAACCCTATTCCGTCTAAGCTTCTAAAAGACCAGGCAACTAGATGAGCCCCAGTTACAGATCCCCTGTAAAGACCTTGTCTCAGAGGAGCACCAGGACAAGACCAAAGGAAACAGATGATTCTTCTGCACAATCTAACTTTGCTGCAGCCTGGAATTGAACTACTGGTTTTGTCTGGTCAGAGGAGAACTGACCCCCAACTGAGCCTGGTTTCTCCCAAGGTTTTTTTCTCCATTATGTCACCGATGGAGTTTGGGTTCCATGTCACTGTCGCCTTTGGCACCTTAGTTTGGGACACTTCATTTACAGTGATATCAAAGTATCTGTGCAATCATTTGCAAGTCAATTTAAACTGAACTGAGATGATGACATCACTGAATTCAATGATGAACTGCCTTTAACTGTCATTTTGTATTATTGACACACTTGTTATCCTAATTAATGTTGTTCAGTTGCTTTGAAACAATCGATTTTGCTTAAAGTGCTATATAACTAAAGGTGACTTGACTTGTGATCAGAATGGGTTAGGGTTAGATGTACGTGTGCTATCTGGGGAACCCTAAACTGAATCAAAAGATTCGCGAACCAGCTCCGAACTCCCAAACTGACTCAAATGATTCACACTCCGAAGACACAAACTGACTCAAATAATTTGCAAACTTGCTTTGAACTCCCGAACTGACTCAAATGATTTGCGAACCCACTACGAACTCCCGAACTGATTCAAATGATTCACGATCCCACTCCGAACTCTCGAACTAATTCAAATGATTTGTGATCCCCAAACTGACTCAAATGATTCGCAAACCTGAGTCGTGACATGTCAAAGGAGAACAAAAACTGTGAACACAAGAAGGGTCAGATGTGTTTTGCGAGGTCCTGCAAACATACTTGCAAAATGAGGTAAGAAAATCGCTATCTTTATTATCTCTTGAAAATAGTAAAGTATAACCAGAGTTTACAAATGTGTAGCTTAAAGGACATGTAACCTGCAGAAGACAAATAAATACCAGTGTGTGTATTTTTGCATTGCTTTATCACAGATGAAGTTGGATGCTCACCTACTGTGTTGCTTATGTGTTGAGGTCTGCCTTTTAGAGATTTTTCCACATTTTCCTGATATGAATCCTATGCATTAGGTGTGTTATATATGTTTTTATTCTAATAATAGTTGCAAAGTGTTTTCTGAAACATATAAGTGCAAATGTCGGTACAATTTTAATGAATTAATGAAAATGAATTTAAAAATGAATTAGGATGGTTCTCAAAGTGTCAGGCCCCTCTCTGGTGGTTACGCAGGTGAATCACTAAATTACATAATTAATGTTAATACATTTTAGTTTAATCTTTGAGTAAGGTTTTTTTGTACATTTAAGTACAGTTAATGTACAGTAAAGTTATGTAACTTTTGTTATAACGCATTTTAATTTAAACTAAGTTTTCATTTACCTGTATGTAAGCACAGTGTAGTGTTAATGTTCAAACTGTATTTCCCATGGTAAAGTGGCTGATAACAATAAATATTCTTATTAGAATAAAACTGCCTCATTTTTTAACTGTAGAGCTGTAGCTGAATAGTTTGGCCTACTACGCTGCTGAAATTAAAAGTTGGTAATTATGGTGGAACTTAATATTTAATAAATGTTTTCTGAAGTGGTACTTGATATAAAAAGTTTGAGAACCAATGGTTTAAAGAAATGGTATAAAATGAAATCCTGCATTTTAAGAACTTTTCAGTAAACCATTTCTTCTTTCCCCTTGTAGAGTCATCAAGGATTCAGCTTGTTCTTGAAACATTGGTAAGAAATTGTTCATCTGCTACATTGCACTGTCACTTCTGGTAGAGATGCTTTGACCTTTTGTGATAGGTTTTGATTGTACTTAAAAATTTACTGAATTAGATTTTACTTGTTTTACTATACTGTAATGCTAGTGTTCTGATTAAAACAGTGTAACTGGGGGCTCTGAAACACTGCTTGTGAATAATTTGTGAATTGGAAACTTTCATCTGAAGCCACATCGAAGAGACGTCACTTCCTGTTTGTTGTTGGCGGCTTTACTGCGCTTGAGCTCCGTCACTATATTCTTTTCATTGACTATTTTTAACTTAATCAATTTTATACATCATCGTTTCCGTTTATATAACATGTGAATATATCCTCTATTGTATTCTACAACAAAAACAATCAGAGTGCCTCGGTATCACTAGTTTTATTTTGATCTCCCAGGTCCGATATTAGCTTTTAGCCGGTTAGCATCAGCAAGTGTGGTTGCTGCTAACTGCGCTTACATTGCTAATACTCTATTCACACACATTACCACTGCTGTACTCACTGTTACCTTCTTTAATGGCGGATGAATGTCTCCACTCTGTGCAGCTCGAGCTCGAGGCCATGGGGAAGCAGATTCGCGACCTGGAACAGAGGCAGGCCCAGCTGAGAGAGCGGAGAGCCGTGCTGGAATCATCCCGGGCTGACGCTCACAAGTCCGGGGTAAGTATACAGCGTGCTGTTAACAGTCCCACCACGTCTACTCCGTGTGTTTCTCTGCACAGGCCCGGTGCACCCAGGACGCGATCTTCCCAGATGTCCTTCACTGCGTCGCCGGGACACCATGGACCCTGGGTGCATCCACATCGGAGGACGCGAGCCGGGTCCCGGGCGAACGACTTCTCCCCCTCCTGCCTTCGAGATCTCCATCCAGAACCGCTTCGCTCCCCTCCGCGAGACAGGACGCGACGCTGTGATCATCGGAGACTCCATCATAATAAGTGCTACGTTAGCCGAAGATAAAAGTGCACACTCATTGTTTGCCTGGTGCTCGTGTTCTCGATGTTTCTGCGCAGATACCCGCGATCCTGAAGGCCGACGAGAGCCCCAGAGTGGTCGTGCTTCACGCCGGGGTTAACGACACCACGCTGCGGCAGACGGAGACGCTGAAGAGGGACTTCAGCAGCCTGATCGAGACAGTTCGCAGCACGATTATCGTGTCAGAACCACTGCACACGTATCGACGAGGACACGAAAGGTTCAGAACTTTTTGCTTTAAATGAATGGTTGTTGTCATGGTGTAAAGAACAGAAACTGCTATTTGTTAATAACTGGAATCTTTTCTGGGAGCGTCCAAGGCTGTTTCGCGCTGATGGATTACACCCCGACAGAGTCGGAGCTGCTCTCTGACAACATCTCCAGGACACTTCGCTCCATGTGACTAGTAAGTCAGTTCTCAAATAACCATTATGATGAGTTTTGTTCCACCCGCTTAAATGATAAAAGTACTTGCACTGTAAAACCTATTAAGACTGTTCCCCGAATAGTGAGGTCAAAATATAAATATAATGTTGGATCTAGAAAAAAATCTTATCGCAATTAAACCAGAAAAATTTAAAGTAAATGAACCGGGCCCACTCATCGTATTAATCATACACTAGATTTAATTATGTCGCATGGAATCGATCTTACTGCTATAGATATTGCATCTCAAAGTGATGATGTTACAGACCATTTCCTTGTATCATGCATGCTGCGTATAACTGATATTAACTATATGTCTCAGCGATACCGTCTGGGCAGAACTATTGTTCCAGCCACTAAAGAGAGATTCACAAATAACCTGCCTGATCTATCTCAACTGCTATTTGTACCCAAAAATACACATGAATTAGACAAAATTACTGACAACATGGGCACTATTTTCTCTAATACATTAGAAGCTGTTGCCCCCATCAAATTGAAAAAGGTTAGAGAAAAACGTACTGTACCATGGTATAACAGTAATACTCACTCTCTCAAGAAAGAAACTTGTAGTCTTGAACGCAAATGGAGAAAAACTAACTTGGAAGTTTTTAGAATTGCATGGAAAAACAGTATGTCCAGCTATAGACAGGCTCTAAAAACTGCTAGGGCAGAGCATATACACAAACTCATAGAAAATAACCAAAACAATCCAAGGTTTTTATTTAGCACAGTGGCTAAACTAACAAAATACCAGACGCCACCTGATTCAAATATTCCACCAACGTTAAATAGTAATGACTTTATGAATTTCTTCACTGATGAAAAAGATAACATTAGAAATACAATAGCGAATGTAGATTCTACAGCGTCTAACACTTCAGTTTCATCCATCGCACCCAAAGATAAACTGCGGTGCTTTACAAATATAGGACAGGAAGAGCTAAATAAACTTATCACTGTATCTAAACCAACAACATGTTTATTAGATCCTGTACCCACTAAATTACTGAAAGAGCTGTTAGCTGTAGCCGAAGAACCGCTTCTCAATATCATTAACTCGTCGTTATCTTTAGGTCACGTCCAAAAACCATTCAAGCTGGCGGTTATCAAGCCTCTTATTAAGAAACCAAAACTAGATCCTAGTGTACTGGCAAATTATAGGCCTATTTCAAATCTTCCATTTATGTCTAAAATTTTAGAAAAAGTTGTGTCTGCTCAATTGAGCTCCTTCCTGCATACAAATGATCTGTATGAAGAATGTCAGGTTTTAGGCCCCACCATAGCACAGAAACTGCACTTGTTAAAATCACAAATGACCTGCTCCTTGCGTCAGATCAAGGCTGCATCTCATTTCTAGTCTTACTTGATCTTAGTGCTGCGTTCGACATCATAGATCATGACATACTCATAGATCGATTACAAAACTATACAGTTATTCAAGGGCAGGCTCTAAGATGGTTTAGATCCTACCTGTCCGATCGCTACCATTGGGTTTACTTAAATGGGGAGTCATCTCATTTATCATCAGTAAAATATGGAGTGCCACAAGGATCCGTCCTAGGTCCCCTTCTATTTTCAATATACATGTTGCCCCTTGGTAACATTATTAGAAAATACGGAATTAGCTTCCACTGTTATGCTGATGATACTCCGCTGTATATCTCAACGAGACCAGATGAAACTTCCCAATTATCTAAGCTAACAGAGTGTGTTAAAAATGTAAAATATTGGATGACAAATAATTTTCTCCAATTAAATTCGGATAAGACAGAGATATTAATTATTGGACCAAAAAACACTACACAGAATCTTGTAGATTACAATCTGCAACTAGACGGATGTACTGTTACTTCCTCTACAGTCAGAAATCTGGGTGTTATATTAGACAGCAATTTGTCTTTTGAAAATCATATTTCCAATGTTACAAAAACTGCATTCTTCCATCTTAGAAACATTGCCAAGCTACGAAACATGTTATCTGTTTCTGATGCAGAAAAGCTAGTTCATGCATTCATGACCTCTAGACTGGACTATTGTAATGCACTTCTAGGTGGTTGTCCTGCTTCGTCAATAAACAAGCTACAGGTAGCCCAAAATACAGCGGCTAGAGTCCTTACCAGGTCAAGAAAATGACCATATTACCCCAATTTTACAGTCTCTGCACTGGCTACCTATTAAGTTCTGTATCAGTTACAAATTATCATTACTTACCTATAAGGCCCTAAATGGTTTAGCTCCTGCGTACCTAACTAGCCTTTTACCACGCTACAACCCATCACGCACCCTAAGGTCACAAAACGCTGGACTTTTGGTAGTTCCTAGGATAGCAAAGTCCACTAAAGGAGGTAGAGCTTTCTCACATTTGGCTCCCAAACTCTGGAATAGCCTTCCTGATAATGTTAGGGGTTCAGACACACTCTCTCTGTTTAAATCTAGATTAAAAACACATCTCTTTCGCCAAGCATTCGAATAATGTATCTCTTAAATTGTGAGTGTAGTTGCATCTGATCAAATGTGCATTTTTATTCATTAGCTTGGGTTAAACTAATTTTACTTTGTTGGATCAGCAGCTATGCTAATGATGTCTCTATGTGTTTCTCTGTTTCTGCTGGGATCTTCATCCCGTGGTAACTAGGATTTACACAAGCTCCAGTCTGGATCCAGAACACCTGAGAAGAGATGATGCTGACCCTCAGAGGACCCCAGATGATGCTGACCCTGAATCAACAACAGAACTAACAATTATTGCTAAATGTGTGACTGCATCATATAATAACTATTAATTACTAATATTGATAGTTCATCGTCTAGCTGACTACGTCTTGTATTATTATTATTTTTTTCTAAAATCCTGTCAAACGTGCACAAACTACTAGCTACTACTAAATATTGTAGAAACAGTTTTCTGTAAAGTTGCTTTGTAACGATTTGTATTGTAAAAAGCGCTATACAAATAAACTTGAATTGAATTCATCTGAATACATTAAATAAGTGTTTAATGAATAGTGTTGTCCACTTTGTTTCCATCCTCTCTGTTACTGAACTGTAAAGTGAAAATATTGTGTGATTTATTTTTCTTTCAGTTTTCAGTTGAATATATTTCACAATATCAAATATATTGTGAAACATTGTGAACATACGTAAACTCACTGGTTAAATCTTATGTGCCCTCCAGAAGTTTGCACTCTGCAAGTGAACGACTCCTTGTGGTGCCATCCCAAAGAAGTTCAAAATCACTTTCAAGGACCTTTTCCTGGACTGTGCCCAGGTGGTGGACTGACCTCCCAATCTCAATCCGAGTCTTTACTCATTTTCAAGAAACATCTAAAGACCCATCTTTTTCGCCAACACTTAACCAGCTAGTACTAGCACTTTCTATTTTTTTCTTGTCTTTCATATTTAAAAAAAAAAAGGAAAAGGAAAAAACCTGGCTATGTGTTCTGTACTACACTGGGACTCTTTCAATGATCACCCAAAGCACAACCACACTGTATGCACGAGGCTGTTGGTTCTAACATTTTAGAGTCCCCTTTGGTAGAAATCTCATTCTGCATTCCCCGTGGTAAAGAAGACACAGGGTTCCCATTAGAACCCCCCCCCCCCACACACACACACACCCCCCCACTCGGGGTGCCCTCTCTAATGCTGGGCGTTTGGAATTGTCATAATCTTCCCTCCCCTTACAGCATCCCTGGTTGAAGGTTTCCTTCTCAAACGGTGCAACACATTTTCACTGCACAAATGTACACATCTCTTGTCATGAGACACATTACTAAAACATGTTTTTTACAGAAACTGTAGTTTTCCACCAAAATAAAAGATCAACTGGTTTCAGTCATAAAGGTACAAGGGTTTCTCTTGCAAGTGCCGCAAAAAATATGCATTTATATGCCAAATTATTTTACAAAAACCTTTAAATTTTATTGTATTTGGATTGTTCTACTACATTTTTAACAATACATCCATACGCTGCCAAAATAAAGTTTGGGATTATTTTCATCTGTTTTATAAAGTATGTTTCCAAAATAAAACTGCTGTTATACAATTTTGAGCATGTGGTAGTTTATTGAAGTTCATTGTAAAGCCATTGCTGGCAGTCATTTGACTCAAATGATTCGTGAACCCGATTTGAACTCCCGAACCCGATTTGAACTCCCAAACTGATTCAAATGATTCGCGAACCCAATTTGAAATCCAGAAATGACCAGAGATGTATAAAGTACTAGAGACCCATACTTGAGTAAAAGTACAAGTGCTCTATCAAAAAAGTGACTTGAGTAGAAGTTGAAGTGCTCTTTAAGCACCACACTTAAGTAGAAGTACTAAAGTATTCAACATTTTTTGTACTTAAGTATTGCAAGTAGTCTATTTTAAAATTTACTACTCAAGTACTGAAAGTAAAAGTAGAAGTATTGTGTTATGTAGCTATTAAAGAAAGTAGTCCAAAGTTTGAACATAGTTTTTACTATTTCAAATGACTAACCTAAAGGACAATTACAATTCCTTTGACTGTAACTTCTTGTAAACAAAAAACGGTTACTAGGGTTAGTTAGCCCAATTTGCAAAATTATGTCATTAATAACTTACCCTCATGTTGTTTCAAACCCGTAAGACTTTTGAGGGTCACGAAAATACATTTTGGTCCAAAAATAGCAAAAACTACGACTTTATTCAGCATTGTCTTCTCTTCTGTGTCTGTTGTAAGACAGTTTGTGATATCCGGTTCGCGAACGAATCATTCGATGTAACCGGATCTTTTTGAAACAGTTCACCAAATCGAACTGAATCATTTTAAACGGTTCGCGTCTCCAATACGCATTAATCCACAGATGAATTAAGCCGTTAACTTGTTTAATGTGTCTGACACTCCCTCTGAGTTAAAACAAACCAATATCCCGGAGTAATTCATTGACTCAAACAGTACACTGACTGAACTGCTGTGAAGAGAGAACTGAAGATGAACACCGATCCGAGCCTTTTAATGACTCGTTCACGAGTCAAGAACCGTTTCTGTCAGACACGTCCGATTCGTGAACCGAGGAGCTGATGATACTGCGCATGTGTGATTTAGCGTGAAGCAAACCGACACACATAGCGTCTGAACCGAACTGATTCTTTTGGTGATTGATTCTGAACTGATTCTGTGTTAATGTTATGAGCCCAGGTGCAGTCAACGCCAATGACGCCATTGCGTCGAGCGCAAAAGAATCGGTGAACTGTTTTCTTCAACTGGTTTATTGAATCGAACTGTCAGAAAGATCTAACGTTACTGGTCATCCGAGAACCGATGCAACCGGTTCTTGACTCGTGAATGAGTCATTATCTGGCTCGGCTCGGTGTTCATTTCTCTCTTCACAGCAGTTCAGTCAGCATGCGCAGTCTTCTTAATCGCTTGATTCGCTCAATGATGTGCCAGCTTCATCAAACCTCCCATCTACAGTTCTGGCAGTGGTTTGTAATGGAATGATTCGTAACATTTTTATAATTGTAACGAGTAACGATGCAGCACATAAAAAAATATGTAAAAGTATTAAACTCAGCGAAAATATGTACTGAAGTAAAAGTGGAAGTAGGAGAAAAAAAATAATACTCTAGTAAAGTACAGATACCGCCTTTTAGTACTTAAGTACAGTAGCGAAGTAGTTCTACTTCGTTACTATACATCTCTGGAAATGACTCAAATGATTCGCGATCCGACTACGAACTCCCAAACTGACTCAAATGATTCACGCTCCGAACACCCAAACTGACTCAAATGATTCGCGAACCCGCTTTGAACTCCCGAACTGACTCAAATGATTCTCGATCCTGCTCCGATCTCTCGAACTGATTCAAATGATTTGCGACCCCCAAACTGACCCAAATGATTCGCGAAACCGCTTTGAACTCCCGAACTGATTCAAATGATTCGCGAACCCGCTCCGAACTCCTGAACTGACTCAAATTCAAGTTTATTTGTATAGCGCTTTTTACAATACGAATCGTTACAAAGCAACTTTACAGAAAATTATGTTTCTACAATATTTAATAGTAGCTTATGGTGGTAACTGTCAGTTTGTGCATGTTTGACAGGATTTTTAGAAGAAAAAAAAAATACAAGACGTATATTCAGCTAGACGAACATTATTAATATTATTAATTAATTGTTATAAGATGCAGTCACACTTGTAGCAATATTTGTTAGTTCTGTGATTCGCGATATTGAAATGATTCGCGATATTATTTTAATAGCATTTTAAAATATTTTAGTCATGGTACCCATTATAAAATCTAAAGGTTAAATATGATCATCATTAACAACAATAAAATGAAATATATTTCGCTGCTTTATCACACTGAAACAACTCCTATTGGTAGTTTTGTTTTATTACTTTGATCATTATTGGTTAATCTGGCTGTCATTCAGGCAACTGTACAATGAATCGGTATGCGTCTTTCTACATTTAAAAATATGACCGTTATTGTCGTGTTTCTGTGAGTGAGGCGGCTAACTGTGAGCTGCTGCTCGTTATAACCATAGACAATAAAATAAAGGTTATATAACTGACTGCTCGGTCGGTCCCGAATTATTTAATATTTGCCTGTAAATTTTTTTTTATTTTGAGCGAATTTGAGTCGTGACATGTCAAAGGAGAACACAAACTGTGAACACGAGGGGTCAGATGTGTTCTGCGAGGTCCGGCATACATACTGGCAAAATGAGGTAAGAAAATGGCTCTCTTTATTATCTCTTGAAAATAGTAAAGTATAACCAGAGTTTACAAATGTGTAGCTTAAAGGACATGTAACCTGCAGAAGATAAATAAATACCTGTGTGTGTATTTTTGCATTGCTTTATCACAGATGAAGTTAGATGCTCACCTACTGTGTTGCTTATGTGTTGAGGTCTGTCTTTTAGAGATTTTTCCACATTTTCCTGATATGAATCCCATGTAATATTATATTTTATTATATGATATTGGTTTGAGACTGATAGTAGGGTTTAGTGGAGAACTTTGCAGCAGTATTTTATTTCTTATTCTTGAATTTTATATATATATATATATATATTATATATATTATATATATTTATATATATATATATATTTTATATATATATTATTAAAAAGTATTTTAAAAAGTGTAAACAAATTGTTAAAAATATTTTTATAGTAATTAGCAACCTGCAGTTTAATGTTTCCATTTCTTTCCCTTACAGTACCGAAAATGAACCGAACCGTGACTTTAAAACCGAGGTGCGTACTGAACCGTGATTTTTGCGTACCATTACACCCCTACTATCTGGGGAACCCCAAACTGATTCAAATAATTTGCGGACCAGCTCCGAACTCCCGAACTGACTCAAATGATTCACACTCCGAACTCCCGAAATGATACAAATGATTTGCAATCCCGCTCCGAACTCTCGAACTGATTCAAATGATTTGCGATCCCCAAACTGTCCCAAATGATTCACGAACCCGCTTTGAACTCCCGAACTAACTCAAATGATTCGCGATCCCGCTACGAACTCCCGAACTCATTCAAATGATTTGCGATCCCCAAACTGACTCAAATGATTCGCGAGCCCGATTTGAACTCCCAAACTGGTTCAAATGATTCACACTCCATACTCCGAACTCCCAAAATGACTGAGTTGCAGTAATCCAATCGTGATTTTACAAAAGCATGCATAACCATTTCAAACTTCTCTAAAGACAAAAATGGCTTCAACTTCATGAGAAGACGAAGATGATTAAAACAGGAATTGACAGATGCACTTATATTCTTATCAAATTTAAAATTATCAAACCAAACACCTACATTTCTTGCACATGCAGTTCTATATGGAGAACGAAAGTTCAGATTCAAAATCATGTACACAGTGGTCATTTGAGCCAAACAAAATGAATTCAGTGGTACTTTCATTGAGGCTTAAGAAATTAGTTCCAAGCCAATTTTTTAGTTTATCGAGTCTAAAATTTGCTTTAAAGCCTGTTTATCACGCTTCAAAGGAATGTTTATTAAAGTGTTGATGGCATACAGATGAAAATAGACCCCAACCCTTTTAAAATAGATCCTAAAGGAAGCATATAAACAGAAAACAGTACCAGACCAAAAATTGAGCCCTGAGGGACACCAGACTTTAAATACATCTCAGATGAGGATTGGTTTCCATTACTAACAACATATCTCCTATTGGTGAGATATGAACAAAACCACTGCAACACTGTGCCCCGAAGGCCAACACAAGTTTCAAGACGTGATATAAGTGTATTATGATCAACTAAATCAAAGCCAGAACTGAGGTCCAACAGAACCAAAGCCATAGACTGCCCAGAGTCAGTAGTTAGCATAGTATCATTCAAAACTCTTAAGAGAGCTGACTCAGTAATGTGATAGGATTTAAAACCAGATCGAATTTTTTCAGATATCGAATTGATAGTCAATTAAGATTGTAGTTGATTTAGAACAACTTTCTCTAAAAATTTGGAAAGAAAAGTCAAGTTGGAAATAGGATTAAAGTTAACCAGTAGGATTACTTTATTGATGTAGGATCCAGACTTGTTTTTTTAAGATGAGGCCACACCGTGGCAAGTTTAAAGTCGCCAGGTACAGTGCCAGTATAGAGGCATTTGTTAATAACAGACTGGTCAGGGACAACAGTCTCAATAATCTGTCCAAGGAAACATGAAGGAATTACATCCTGGGGACACAGGTTTCAGAGTAGACATAATCTCAATCAGAGTATTCAAGTTTACAGGCTCAAAGACAGACCAGGTGGAAGGGGTGATTGGCAATTTATATGCCGACAGAGTCATCAAAGATGTAATTTGGTAAATCTTATCATTAAAATGATTTGAAAAGTCCTTACAAAAAGAGACAAATAACTCAGGAAACAGATTAAGAGTTGGACGAAGAACAGATTCAGCTGTGGCATTTGGCTTATGGCTATTTTTTATTAACTACACTTTGCAGCTTTAGAAGCTCGCTGATAGGCAGAAAGGGAGTCACTTAAAATTTCATGACACTTGTAGTTTGTCTTTTTTCCATTTACGTTCAGACTTTCTACATATCTGTCTGAGAGAACTAGTGAAATCATTTTGCCAAGGTACTGAATTGTGTTTGTTTTTTCTTTTCACCTTTAGTGGTCAAACAGAGCTTAATATATTAGAACAGGTAGCATTGAACAGACTTAGATGTTCATCAGCACACAAGTGATACATAGAGGAATTGATATCCTGATTAGCACTGAGAACTACATACATGGAGGAAAATGTGTCACTTTAATGGTCAGTGATGATTCAAATCCATCCTGGAACTGGAGAATGTCTATGAGTATTCCCGTCCAATGGCATAGAAAACTATATAGGTTTGTTATCAGACAAGACTGCATCATCGATCATTTTCTTCAGAATTTTCATGAGTGAACCACAACTTCCATTGTGGGGGGTGGGGGGGGGCTCTTTCCAGAATCTTATTTCCAGAATCATGCAGTTCTATTCTGCACACAAACAGCTCTTAAATAATTTTTATGTAGCCTGTTGATTTTTTTTTCATGGTATTCATTGGAATCAAAACTGGGAATTGAAAAGAATCTGAATCAATAAGAGGAATCAGAATTGGAATCGATAAAATTCAAACATACCCAACTAAGCTGACTAAAATAGCATGTAAGTTATTAACTTTTAAAATTTTCAATTCAAAATCATATGTAATCATATCTTAATATTTTTTTCAAATAAAGAAATAAAAAGTAAGCGGGAATGACCTGCAATATTCTAGAGTCATTCAGATATCTAGTAAATAAAGTCTGCCATTACAAATGGACATTTTTTTTTACCACATAATGACTCTAATTTGCTTCCTTGCTTAGGAATTTAAAACCCTTAACCTTTAATCTTTAATCTTAAATACTACACTAATTGTAATATAAGTATTAGAAATATTAGAATAAACATTTTAAGTCATTAATGGACCATATTTGAGGAACCAAAAGATCTCCTCAAAATATTAAATAAATATTAATGAACTAAAATATACAACACTTGTTTAACTGAAAAATTGTTAAGCTGTATGGTCACATTATAAGTAAGGAATAGGCCTACCTGAGGGGTAAGAAAACCAGAATAAAGATGATACTGTAAAGGTCATCAACGTAATAATCAATGCATAATATGCTGTTATGTTTAACAAACAAATTGCTGCATATACCTGTATAATGAAGATGTCATCTATCTTAAATCCATTCAACTGTAATGTGTGCTGGTTTGTTTGAAGAGCTCTATGGGTCACGTGACCGCACGGTGACGCTGGTGAGATCAAGGCTTGTCGCAAATGTTTTTCAATGGCTCTGGCTTTAACTGAAGTGCTACATTTTATGATGTATGCCGCATTATGTGCACCAAAACAGTATTTAGTATTAAAACGTACAACATTCGAAAGCTGATACTTTGTTTCACATCACAGTTGGCTACCCTGTGTGTGTGTGTGTGTGTGCTCATGTGTTGTACCTTCTCTGTAAGCTGTCAGGATGCAGGAGTTGTGTAGCATGTGTAGATCCATTAACACTGATCACATACAGTGTCACTTCAGGATTCATCTGTCCAGCCTGTTGCACACAGTGAAATCAAGGGGAATCAGTGTTCTGTTGTTCACCGCTACAGGCACAGCTGTAACTAACTAGCCACAACTCAAGGGGGGTATTTGATAATTTATAATTTGACTGACACAGCAATTTCCTTAGGGTTAGGTTTAGGTAAGGGTCAGTGCAGATACACATTATACATTCAGCAGCAGGACAGCAGGTTGAGGTAGATGGCCGTCCGCGTACCTTTGGGTAAGGATACTGTTGTCCACGAGGGTAAAGCGTTCCCGTGAAACGCGGCAGATGCATGTTGGGCACCAGAGTGTCATTGATGGTGAGAAATGCCAGATGGGAGCCTGATGGAGACCACCAGTGAGCAGCTGAAGAGTGCAGGACCTCCTCTGATGGACAAGAAGATGAACAGCAAAGGGTCCATGAAATGTTATCCATAAAATAACAAAAACAACTCGAATAGCACAGCTTGTGTTGTTAAAAACAGTGTGATGATGGTGCGTTACCCTCATAAAGCCAGTCAGTTATTCCATTAAATATGAGGCCATCTCGTCCCGATGACGTCAATCTGAGAGAACTGCTCTTCACATCTGGCTGATAGTAAATATTATTCTCAAATATGTACACCTGAGACAGAGAGAGAGAATGAGCTGAGAAGATGCCATGCTCATAGACAAATGTCACTCTTAGAAACGAAAGAAAGCTCTGCAGAATGAAGTGAAAACAGCTGTCAGTGTTTCAAAGCATTGTTTCTCAAGTTTTTCCATTCACATGTGTTTGTCCAGCAGATTTCCTCAGTGTAGTGTTCAGTAAATCATTTTACACAGAGTTTGGCTCAGTTTATTCAGAAATATGAAAGTCACTAAAGTCTAGTTATTAGTAGTAGTAGTAGTAGTATTAATAATAATAATAATTATTATTATTATATTATCTTGAGTAAAGTCAAGTAGTTTATCACTGGATGTTCCGGCTGGTCTTTTAACATTTATTTCATAAGATATGTCTGACATTAATTTAATAAACATGTGATTATTAAATGTTTAGCTTGCTTTAGATATCTTACCTATTGAAACACAAATGCCCCCATGGTAGGGCTAAAAGTAACGTAATTTTGGTTAATTATTAACCATACCATTGTATTTAACATGATTACAATTTAATAAAAATAATAATAATTTCACATTACTAATTATAATGCTTTCATTTCCAGTATTATTCAAACAAAGAACAAAGAAAATGTACATTATCAAAGAACATTATCACTGCATTTACATCTGCAGTTAATTTATGATGAGAAACACTGAACAAAACTCTTGTTTTAATGCACAATGCAGTAAACCATGAAAAAAATATGATGCAATATGTGCAGATAGCAGACTAAATTTGATGCCGTTGTAGACATTTTTGTTTAATTTTCATTTTATGCAACAGCTGTAGTAGATATAGTGTGTGTGTGTGTGTGTGGGGGGGGGGGGGGGTATTTTGTCTCCAACTCCTTCCTCTGACCAGGGGAAGGCCAAGCCTTACACACACACTCTACCTTTGGCTCTCTGTCATCACAACCAAGATTCTGTTTAATGCCACCTGTTTATCTCTCATCAGAAGTGCCCTTAATGCCTCTTCTGGCAAGAGATACTGGATCGGTGCTAGTGTTTCAAGTCTCTGGTAAAACAGACAGTCAAAAACTGAGAGGTCCTGGATCCTGTTTCTACAGGATCCGACACAAATGAAGCCCTGGTTTGCCTTGCTTTGTACCGTAGTGCTGCTTCTCAATACTCAAACGGACACTTTCTTCTTTCCTTACTCCTCCGGCCTGTGACCCGGAAGCAGATCAAAGCTAGCCATCTTAAGGACATCTAAATTCTCTAATTGCTCTGCGAGGAGGTGAGGAACAAGGAATGAGGAAGCTTTTAGAGGAGCAATGAGCGAGGATGCATAGATGAATCCTGTATGGAAGACATTCTTGTAGAAAAAACATGACACACATAAATTCTTCTACCCTTCACATCTTTCACAATAATGTTAATATTAATGTTTTACCTTTGCAGTTTATATAAACCATGCATCTCGCATATTTCAACAGGACATTCTTCTTTATTAATATTTATTATTAATGTCTTAAATAACCAAACTTTAACAACATAAGGTCAAAATACTCCAATGTGCAACGCTTTCCTTTGATTCCTTCATCCTACTTTTCTTTCCTTGCATCCTTCCCTCAAATCCTAGGGAGGGTGGAACTCAGATGTGAGGATCCCAAATAAGAAATGAGAAACACTCCGAGTCTTTTACTCACCAGCTGTTGCCTGTGATTTCCCCATGATGCAAACTGTAGAACACAATCAGAGACCTCCGGAGGATTCAGTTCATGCACTTCCCTGGAGAGAGACACACACACACACACACACACACACACACACACACACACAGAAAGAGAAGTGCACCTTCATTACATAACATTCACATTAATAACAGTTCTGCTATGCACATTACCTGTCTATATGTGTAATACCGTGTTTGTAAGTTGTAGATCAAGTAAGATGCCAGGTAGGAGTATCGATACACCTAAAAACAAGTTCAAAATTATTTAGACTAGATGAAACCTTGTGCAAAACATAATTCATGACAACACCACACCTAACTATATATAAATATATAACTTGATCTCTGACCTTTCTGACATCATATGCCATTAACACATATTTGAGGTCTGGTGACACGGCAAACTTGGAGGCCTTGAACTCTGCCTGTGTGAAGAATCGAAGAGATAACAAATGGTTATCCTTCAACAATCAATATTATGATGCTGAAGTGTAGCAATGTGTGACTATTAATTGGGAGTTTAACATATTCATGAACTGAAATTGTGGTTACACATTGTACATTGAAATTAATTGTTATACATTCCCAAATAAAACAGGTTAGTCTGAACTTTTGATTTGGATGTTTTTATTGTCTCTATTAGACAATAAAAGGTGCACATTTTAGGTTCATAGTGTACTTTGTCTGTCATCTCTTGATGATATGTCATCGTTGACTTGATTGCAAATAAATGCACAGACAATATTTAACTGAACAGAGATGACATCACTGAATTCAATGATGAACTGCCTTTAACTATCATTTTGCATTATTGACACACTAATTTTTCCTAATGAATGTTGTTCAGCTGCTTTGACGCAATGTATTTTGTTTAAAGCGCTATATAAATAAAGGTGACTTGACTTGACCTGACTTATGTAACATCACTCACAAATGTAGTGTTTTTCATTAAAACCTCCGTCTGATTGGTCTCCATGTTCAGCATCTTAAGATCTCCTTCTCTGTCCTTGTAGACGAGTTGTTGAGCTGAAACATATTCACACAAACATAAAGCACACGGTCTGACACTGCTATTTAGATTAAAGAGTTAGGATTGTTTCATAGAGCCTCCATATACATGTTTACCAGCTGCTGCGGAGCATGAACTGAGATTGAGACGGAGCGTGTGCGTGTAATCTTTCTCACCAGAAACCCATTGAGCTTCGAGATCATGATTCTGCAGCTCACTGGAGAAAAGGTCATCCAGGGTCAGACAGGTCCTCAAAGTGTGGTGAGCATCACCTGATACCATCAACACACACACACACACACTTATATGAACATGTTCACTATGAAAGTTACAAATGCCTTCTCATGACTCCATTGACTAACCTGGGACTGCTTGACCTGACAAACATGGAGCCTGAACTTGCTCATTCTCTTTGCAAATATGATGCAATTTCTTTATTTCTTAAAACAAGGAAATAATTTATCATTTTATCCTATTTTTTATATACATATTTTGCTCAGTCACTGTTTTTGTTCTTTTGCTGTTGCAGACAGTAAGAATGAAAAAAAATGAAATAATTTGGTGAAGAGATATATGGAAATGTAATGTGATACAAGTTATCCTAAGCAGACTTAAATCCAGACATTTTTGGGGCTCGGTCGGGTGACAGACTTTTGCCTTTACTCTGTGAATGAATGTGGACTGGACTGGAAACACACAGACCTTTAGACAGCAGAAAGATGGACAATCCGATCAGCGACAGCACAAATGCAATGACCAGAAGAGAGATTCCCACTCCCTTCCAGTTCATCTCAGTGGAAACACTTCCCACATCCTACAGATAGAGCGAAAGAGGGATTTCAACCTTATTAGTCCAATTGATAATACATTTACATTAACCTTTAAAGAGAACGTCTGTGTGATCTTAGACTTCACATACATGCAGAAGGACATTCCAATATTAATAAAAATGTGGTCATTTGCTTCTTTTAAGCTCCACACAGCTGATACATAGAACTGACTGTCAATGTTTTGTCACAGCAGTTTACTAGTAGGGAGTGATGTTTATTATCAAGTAAAGGGTTAACAGGGCTGATGTGAGACTCCAATCAGTAGGAATGGCCAACAAAAACAAAGCCATGTGCTCAGACACAAGACCAACAAAGACAGAACACACATGACTGTCAGGGCAGGATCCTGACACGTGACATAAAACTGATAATCAGTTTAAGACAATATTACAGTAACAAGAAATCTGATTAAGATGGCTGTATTAATCCAAATACTTTGTTTTGTTAATTTATTCAGAAGATCCACTGTGATGGGAACTTAAATTAAATTATACTATTAAAAATCAAATACTACTTTAACTTAAATTAGAAGAATCACCAAAATGCTGCATAATAAATAGCAAAAGCAAGAGAATAATCTGATTGCCTTAGTCTTTTTGAATCACACTGGTTACATGTACAGGTGCTTCTCAATTCATTAGAATTTCGAGGAAAAGTTCACTTATTTCAGTAATTCAACTCAAATTGTGAAACTCCCGTATTACATAAATTCAGTGCACACAGACTGAAGTAGTTTAATTCTTTGGTTCTTTTGATTGTGATGTTTTTGGTTCACATTTAACAAAAAACTCACCAATTCACTCTCTCAACAAATAGTGAAGTCGCAACATTTGACAAGTAACACATACTTGAAATTGGTGCTCTGCATTTAACCCATCCCAGTACACACGAAGTGAACACAGGGGGTTCAGTGCCTTGCTCAAGGGCACTTCAGTCATGAGTATTGAGGGAGGAAGCCCCCCCCCCCAACTCCTGCCAGCACCGAGACTCAAACCGGCGCCCTCCTGGTAACTAGTCAAAGTCTCTAATCATTAGGCCACAGCTGCCCCAATAAAATGTATGTTAATTTACTGTACATGTACTCAATACTTGGTAACGGCTCCTGTTGCTTTAATTACGGTCTCAGTTCAGCGTGGCATGGAGGAGATCAGTTTGTGGCACTGCTGAGGTGGTCTGAAGCCCAGGTTTCTTTGACAGACAGTCAAGCACACCAAAACAATGGTCATTTTGGGAGTGTGGACAGGTGCCAAATCCTGCATGAAAAAATTCAATCACCATTTAAAAAAAAAAAAAGCTGGTCAGTAGAAGGAAGCATGAAGTGCTCCAAAATTTAATTTCACCCAAATCATCACAGACTGTAGAAACTTAACACTGGACTTTAAGCAACTTGGGTTATGAGCTTCTCCAGCCTTCCTCCAGGCTCTTGACACGTCTGTGTGTGGTGCTCTTGATGCCTTGACTCCAGATTCAGGCCATTCCTTGTGAAGTTCACTAATATTCTTGAACTGATTTAGCTTGACAATCCTCATAAAGATGCAGTTCTCTCCGTTGTTTGTGCATCATTTTCTTCCATCTTTTTTCGTTCTACTCAACATTCTGTTAACATACAGCAGGTGTCAGTGATTGTCAGAGAGCATTCTGAAGGCTCAGCAAACCTTTGCAGCTGTTTTGAGTTGATTAGCTGATTGGCATGTCATCATATTCCATTTTTTTTAGATGTGAATTGGTGTTTTTTTATTAAATGTGAGCCAAAATCATCACAATTTTTTAATACATGATGAGTTTCACAATTTTAGTTGAATTACTGAAATAAATGAACTTTTTCACAACATTTTAATTTATTGAGAAGCACCTGTATAATAGTACAGATCCTAACTGTGGTTACTGTGTTGATGTCAGATGAAGGATGCACTTTGGAAATTATGTTTTTTATAGTTAATTGTGCTATTTATTAGCATATTTATCATCTTTTGGATAGAGCATGTCTGAAAATTTGTTTTCATGTGTTTTTTTAGATCTAGTCACAGTATGTCAGTTTTTGTTCTTGCTGTTCTGAGTGTCCTGTATTTATGTGTTTGTCTTCAGTTCTGTAACCTCTAAATGAAACTCTTCGTGGCATATGTACAGTCTGTTTAATAATGGTGCAAAATTGTGATTTTTTTTTTATTTTTTATAAAAGCTAACCAAATAAAAGCTGCTCCAGATATTTTATTTCAACTGAGAACTTTTCACTTGAAAGCATCAGTGTAATGTTTTGTGTTTAGGCGGAATCTGATTGACTTTGTTCTATTTTTAATTAGGTACTGAACACTATTTATTTCTCAAAACTGTAACCCTGTACAGCTAAGTTTTTTCTCTGTCTTGGATTCTGACAGAATGTGTTAGACTTTGAATCAACACATCTGATAAACCAACACACATTTACTTTATGAAAAGAGGATGCCTTTGAAAGCAGTATTATCTGGAAGCAGACAAACAAAAGTCAAAATCTGTTTGTTTTTTAGGATTTAGGGCATTAAGACCATGTTAAGATATCTGAGCATGAATACCAGGCATTATGCCATCATTTGTTTGGTTATATAACTCTTTGAAATAAAGTCACCCATTAAATATACGTCATTTGGGCCAGACAAGTCAATTCTGTTTTTTCCTTTGAGAATGACATATACTAAGTTTAATTATAGAATGCATTCCCTCAACACAATACGGATAGATTTGTTTGTTGTCTTTTTTTTTCTCTGCATTGTGGCTTAACTGTACTGTTAATGATTGGCAGGAGATTAAAGTTAGAGTTGAGTTAAATTTCAAGAAACTCATGGAGTAATCATGTAATCATTGCGAAGTAGCGTAAATGATTGGAACTTTTAAAAACATGATCTGTATCATCTGCTTTTCTAAGCCCTTGTGAATGCATATTTAGATTAGATTTCAGAGTAACTCCAGTTACAAACAACATCTAATTTCTTTTTTTTTCTTTTTTTTATGAATGGGAATTTTTCATGGTCAAGAGCAGCAACAACAAAAGCCAGTATAAACACATGCTGCAGGCTCCTTCATGCTCTACATTTAGATGCACTCAGTAAGTTTGAGTGAGTCTCATTAATGATTGAATGAAAGTCCTCTGACGTCTCCCTAGGGATTGGCTTGACCTTCATCCAGTTAAATCTTTAATCTGCAGAGAGCTTTAACCTAACATGAGCTATTTTATCTTACTTGCCATGGTGGCAAACTAACCCTACATGCAGAGATGGTGATCATATATGTTTAAGTGTTTAGTTCATTTGAATTAGAGAACGAGTTCAAGGTTTGCCCACTAGTTTGTAAAACTGACATTATGCAGTATATCTGTCTGTCATCCTTTTAGAGAAAAACTTTTACTGATACAGTGCAGAAAGGCTGTTACCAAAAAGTTTCAAAGCAGCTCATCTGCACTCACACAGAAACAGCCTTGATTATTTCTTTTGCAAATAATGATGAGCAGAACTCTTCCTCACCTTCACATCGATGGATGAGCGCCTCTGGCAGTGGTTGGAGACTCCAGCGGTCTGATTCATGTCTTACAGTTTTTTTCCCGCAGTTAATGGCAGTGAAGTGGACACTGGTGTGATGCTCCGAGTGTGTTATCCTGTACTGATGAGCACACGCTCCGTCACTGCAGCTCTCGATCAGAATCCAGCTGCGCGTCAGCAATGCACCAGATGCAGAACCATCTGTGTGTTGACATGAGTGACGAGAGGAGCGCAGAATCACCATAAACATCAGTCTGCTGGATTATAGCAATGCGCTCAATCATTTACAAAAGTAGGACACGGGCCAACAAACAATCTCAAACAATCAGTCTATACCCAAAAAATAAACACAAAGTAGCAATAAGCTTTAAGTAACTATATTTAAAGAGGCACAAGAGACAGTGTAGGGGGAGAAGAGAAGACCAAAAAAGTGTCTCTTTTCTCTCAATCGCTCCTCTTCACATGTTTTCTCCTCTCACGTCTCTCGTGTCTTTCTTCAATTTCAATTTAAAGTACTTGATTGTTTACATAAAATAATACATTATATGAAACGTATTATTTATTAAACATATTACCGTTAGGTAAAATTAAATCTATATTTTTGATAGGTAAGACGTTTTAATGTTATTTAAAATAAGTTTCTATGAATTTATGAGATCCAAAGTCCAGCAAAAACAGTAATATTGTGAAATTTATTTGTTTTTTTTACCATTTACAATAGCTATTTTATATGTGAATGTATATTAAAATGTCAGTTATTCCTGTGAAGCAAGCAGAATTATCAGCATCATTCCTCCAGTCTTCAGTGTCACGTGATCTTCAGAAATCAGAATAATATGATGATTTGCTTATACTGTATGTGTTTTTGAGAATGTGCAGCTGAAATTTAATTGTCTTAAAAAATTTATTAAACAGTCTTTCCATTGTAAGTCAAGTAAACTTTATTTTTATAGGGGTTTTAACAATACAGAATGTGACAAAGCAACTGAACACCATTATAATAGAAAAATGATGTGTAAATAAAGCAAAAAGGCAGTTCATCATTGAATTCAGTGAATTCAGTGTCTGTGCATTTATTTGCAATCAAGTCAATGATATCGCTGTAGATGAAGTGACCCCAACTAAGCAAGCCAGAGGCGACAGCGGCAAGGAACCAAAACTCTATCGGTGACAGAATGGAGAAAAAAACCTCAGTTGGGGTCAGTTCTCCTCTGACCAGACGAAACCAGTAGTTCAATTCCAGACTGCAGCAAAGTCAGATTGTGCAGAAGAATCATCTGTTTCCTGTGGTCTTGTCCTGGTGCTCCTCTGAGACAAGGTCTTTACAGGGGATCTGTATCTGGGGCTCTAGTTGTCAATGTTATCACGTACGCTGCTGTTTGCAGAATTACCGGACTTGCGTCCCGTCCACAGGGGATCACACATATATCCTGTCCTTTTTCTATGAAAGTACGAACATGTATCATACATCTCCGGGTATCCACATACAGCGACAATGTTTAATCCCCCGTTGAAATTTCGGATTTCTGCCTCCACTCGTTACGTCATAATCACGTAATTACTGGAGCAAGCTCCTGATTGGTTAACGCGGAGCAAATTTTCAGATTTTTCAACTCGCATAATTTATCTCCATGTCATTTTTACATCTGGAATAATTTTACTATTTTATACAAAAATAAGAGTATATTTTTGAAAACTTGGTTTGATGAGGGCATTCTTGTGGTTGGTCAGTTGTTGAATTATCATTTAATAACTTATGATGAGTTTCTTTCATACTTCAACCTCCCTGTTTCCCCTAAAGAATTTGCCTCTGTAATTGGTGCTATCTTTTTGGGTGTTGTCTCTTTATGTAGAGGTATTTCATACTCTAAACGTGTGTCTTTATTGCATCTAACTGATACGATTTGTTTTTTTCGACAGGCAAAAATAATAAGGCTTTACGTTCCCTTTTTCAAAAAGAACTTGTCAGGTAACCACATATAATTTCCTATTGGTCAAGGTTTATTGGAACTATTAATTGGAATAAGGTCTGGTTGTTACCTAATAAATATATTCTTACAAATAAGGTCAAGGAAATTTCATTCAATATACTGCATAAATTTTACCCTGCTAAACATTTTTTATCCAAATTTAATGAAGACTTTGATGTAAAGTGTTCATCTTGTTTTTTGCAACCAGAAACTGTACCTCATACTTTCTGGCACTGTCAGTATACCAAAAAGGCTGTGGTGGGAAGTTTCAAAATTGATAAATAACGAATTAGAATGTAATTTTCTTTTGTTATACGAACATGTTATATTTCTTTTTTTTTTTTTACAATATGAAAAGAGTATGGAAAAGTAAGCGTATATTATTAATCTTTTGATTATTTTAGTTAAAGCTGCGGTAGGGAACTTTTGACGCTCTCGCGGTTAATAAACAGAACTGCTTGCATCTTGCGGAAGAACATCGTAGCCGGAACTACTTCTCTCTGTTTATGTCTATGAAGAGTCACAAAGGTACTGGGTTACTCCGCCGCGGTATCCCCGAAGCAATCTAAAATAGTCCAAATATAAACACTTATTATAGGTGCACCCTAGTGATTCAGGACAAGCTAAAAACACGGTTTGGAAAATGGATTCATGGTGTACTCGCTTATTATATGCATTTTTCTACATTTTGAACACAAACAAAGTTACGGACCGCAGTCTGATTGGTTATTTTTTACCGGGAGCAATGGAGTTTCTGCAAATGGCAATAGGACACTGGGAGGAGCCAGAGGAGCTTGATTTTTTCACAGATTATCTGTCTCATATTCTACTGTCAGGACATAATGACAGGTTTAATAAATATGTAAAAAATACATTTTTACAAAAGTTACCTAATGCAGCTGTAAGTTTCATATTCATAGGTGTGAATTTACTAATCAGAAACCTTTTTTTTTCTGTGGTATTGAAAGAATTAGAAAACTATATGGTTTCCATTAAGGACAGTACACACAAAAAAGCTTGTTAAAACCATGTATTTGTTGAATACTTTTAAGAGTTTGTGAAATGTCAAAGCCTTTTATTGTCTGTTTGGTCTATTTAGTTTTATTCACTCACTTTTTTAATTTTACATTTGTTTATCTTTAAACCTGGCTTTTTTTTTTTTTGTATGTGTGTGTTCAAAGCTTTTTTAATGTAGTCACACTCTTGAATTGAGTCACGTTTACCATACCCCACTGTATTAGTATTTAAATTGTATATGATTATGTTGAGCTTTATTCTTGAAAATATGGCACTGTATAATAAAAGCAGTATGTAAAAACTTTCTGTTGCACTTTTGGCATTCCATTCAACCCAAGACAGTTTGCAATTGTTATGGATGCCATCCCATCTGGTATTTTAATTCTCTTAAAAGGGGCTGGAAAACCAGATTGCCTACCAGATTTGGACCCTAAGTTGACCTCAGTTGGTAAAATATGTTTCGCAACCACAATGAGGAATAATAATCATAATATTCGCTCTTTATTCCAGAAAGATGTTACCAGCATACCTAATGTTGTTCCTTATTGGTCTAACTTTGTTAACAACCTGAATTGGGGGGATATATGGAACCTTCCTTACAAATATCTCCTTATGAATAAAGTAAGAGAAGTCTCTTTAAAAATCATACAAGGTATTATCCTGCTAAGCATTATCTCCTTAGGTTTAAGCTTGACATATATGTTAACTGTTCTTTTTGTGGAATATGTCCAGAGACAATGGTACATCTGTTCTGGCAATGTCCCTATGCCATCACGTTCTGGAAAGATCTGTACCGATACATTTCTGTTAATCTTATTGCTGATTTTTCTTTGTTTTGGAAAAATGTACTGTTTGGCTTCCATGATAACAAGAGTAAAAAACAGAAAGAAATATACCTAGTTAATCTATTGATCATTTTGGGGAAATATCATATTCACAAAGTGAAATTTAGTAATTCTAAACCTTCTTTTATTGCTTGTGGTAAGGAGATGGAACAGTACATTAATTCGATCCATGATTCAAAAAATAAGAAGGCTGCTAAAACCATTCAGTTATGCTCTTTCTTTAATGTATTTATTTGAAACTCCCCCTGGCTCTGTTCTTTTATATATATTTTTTGTTTCTGTATTAATGACTCTATTTGTGTGTTCTCATTGTTTGTATCGTAAAGATTTAATAAAGATCTGTGTATTTTACAAATAATGCAGTGAATTCACTTCATCTGTGATAAAGTATGCAAACACCACGTGAGTGTCACTAACGGGAGTAGAGTGTCCGGCCTGACATGTCTGTTACTCTCGCCGTCTGTAGCCGAGCTTCAAGTCGAAAACACCCAATGCTGCGTGTACTCAGCTGGCAGAAACAGTGTATGGGAATTTTCTTTATATTTTATCACTTTAGACAACAGAGAGTGATAGTAAAATAGAGATTCAACAGAAAAGCGGAGCTGCAATCACAAACCACTTTGCAGCACGCAGACAGGAACCGGAAGTACTGTGGAATGTCCAAAGAGAGACACTTCTTCTTCTTTTTCTTCTTTGTGCTTATTTGGCGGTTCGCATTCTTAAAAAGAGCATTACCGCCATCTACTGTGGGTAATAGATCAGAGACAAAATACACTAGACTAGATCACCACTACCAGAACAATCAGGACTCGTGCTTTCAATGTTGCTGCGTGTTCAGCTCCTCCATCTACGGCAAAGTCCATCTCATTCCAGAGAGGGATGCTGTAACAAAAAAAATAAATAAATAAATAAATAAAAAGAAAAATTATACATTTAGAACCCTTCTATATTCTATGGATCAAATTGGTTCTTCTTAAAAACTTTATTATTAACCTACCCCCTTCTACTGAATTTAAAATTATCCTTAATGTTAATTGCTGATTACCTTCCATCAGCAGTTCTCCTCTTAGCTTACTTCTTTCCTCTGAATATTTATTACACCTAATTAGAACATGCTCCACTGTTTCTCGTATTCCACACCAATCACACAAACCTGTATGATGTTTCCCTATTATTTGCATTGTTGAATTAAGTCCTGTGTGTCCCAATCTTAATCTAGAAATAATACAGTCTTTCTTCCTTTTTCCACTTGTCTTCCTTCCTCTACCTACCACTGGTTGTATTGAATGTAAATGTCTACCCTTTTCCTCATTGTCCCAGTACATTTGCCAATTATTATTTATCTCCCTTTTAATTATTGATTTGATTTCTAATTTGCTATATTTAACTTCCATATCTATAGTTTCTTTTGCCATAGCCTGTTTTGCTAACTTGTCTGCTGCTTCATTTCCTGCTACTCCAGTATGTGCCGGAACCCATAAAAACTGAACTATCTTATTTTCCTGTTGCATCATGAACAATATCTGTAGGATTTCCAAAACAATATCTTGTCTAGTATCTGATTTCTGAGCTTCCAGGCACATCAAGGCCGAACTTGAATCTGAGCATATTAACGTTTTACTTAAACCCATTTCATTTATTTTATTAATTGCTACCATAATTGCTAGTAACTCTCCTGTAAACACAGATACATGATCTGATATTCTTTCCCCTCTTGCCACTTTCAATCTGGGTATGATGTACGCTACCCCCACCTGTTCCTTTTGTGGATCCTTAGATGCATCTGTGAAAACATGTACATATTGTTCATACTTACTCCCAATATACTCTTTTGTCATCTCTGCCTCCAACTGCCTCCTATTTTTATCTTGCCTTGATTCCAATAATAATAAATCTACCTTGGGTTGAGGTAATATCCATAATGGTATTGTTGGTAATATTACTGCTGGAATAACACTGTACTCATTTAATTTCATATCCTGAACTAAATCCTTAATGATCCAACCAAAGTTGTTAACTTTCCCTTTCCCATGTTCCCAACATGTTTCAAGTATACCTTTTGTTGGATGACTATCCTTCTGCCCTTTTAGATTAACCCAGTATGCCAGTGTCAATTGCTTCCTTCTTAAGTGAATTGGCATCTCCCCCATCTCCACCTGTTATGCTGAAACAGGAGAGGAAGGGTAAGCTCCACAACATATTCTCAACGCTTGAGATTGAATTCGCTCTAACTTTCCTAACTGTGACTTAGCTGCTGTTCCGTATGCAATACAACCATAATCTAATATTGCTCTTATCATTGTTGAATAAATTGTTTTTAATGCCACTCTGTCAGCCCCCCATTCTCGTCCTGAAATACACCTCATTACGTTTAATATCTTCTTACACTTTTCCTCCATCTTGTTTATATGTACACTCCATGTAGCTTTGGCATCGAACCACATACCTAAAAATCTTATATCTTTAACTTGTTCTATTTCTTTATTATATAACTTCATCTTTAAATCAATACTTGACCTTTTATTTGTAAAAAATATATATTTAGTTTTCTCCACTGAAAATGTAAAACCCCATTTATAAGACCATTTCTCAACACTTTTTAACACTGCTTGCATTTTATTAACAATATATTCTACATTCCTACCTCTAAACCACAGCGCTCCATCATCCGCGAACAGTGATTTATTTATATTCTTATCTATTGTTGCAAATACATCATTTATCATAATAATAAAAAAACAAAGAGCTTATGACACTACCCTGCGGAGTTCCATTCTCAATTATTCCTTTCCTTGATATATATTCACCAATCTTTACTTTAATATTTCTTTCCATTAAAAACTCTTTAATCCAATTATATAATTTTCCGTCTATTCCAATTTGATCTAATTTGATCAATAAACCTTCCTTCCATAGCATATCATATGCTTTTTCTACGTCAAAGAAAACTGCTACTAGAGTTTCTTTATTTATCAAAGCTTTCCTTATATCTGAATCCAAATTAATAATTGAGTCCATTGTACTTTTTCCCTGTCTAAAACCATTTTGATATGGGGGAAAAAAATTATTATTCTCCATATGATACATTAAACGTTCTGTAATCATTTTTTCCATTACTTTACCTAAATGTGCTGTCAACGCTATCGGTCTGTAGTTTAGTGGAATACTTGGATCTTTACCTGGTTTTCTAATAGGAATTGTTACAGCTTCTTTCCAATTCTTAGGTAACGTCCCTTCTTCCCATACCCTGTTGTAAAACTCTAGAATGACTTTAAGAGATTCTTCACTTAACTTTTTTAACATTACATAACTAATTCCATCCTGTCCTGGAGTTGACGCTTTTGTATTTTTTAATGCCCTCTTCAATTCTGAATATGAAAAAGGCACATCTAGAATATTATTTGTTACTCTTTTTTTCCCTAAAATAAATGGATGTTCTTTTAATAACTTCTCCCTCATTTCCTTACATTCCTTCATCAAATTATTCGAACTATTTATTTTTGAAAATTCTTTTCTAAACATTTCTGCTTTCTCCTCATCACTTATTGCTATTTCTTCTCCACTACTTAACACAGGATACTCATATTCTCTTCTAATGCCACTCATCTTTTTAATCATACTCCATACTTCCCCTATTGGAGTATTTTTCCCAATTTCATCACAATATGCTCTCCAATATTCTTTCTTCACTTCCCTAATTGTTCTTCTAGTTTCTGCTTGTGCCTTTTTATATATTATCATGTTTTCCTTAGAATTTTAAATGCTTTCCTTTTCCTCTTAACTGTTATTGCACACTCCTCATTCCACCATGCAAAAAGAGAAACCCTTCTTCTTCGGTGTTTTATTGGCGGTTGGCAAACCAGCTTATAGGTGCATTACCGCCACCGACTGGACTGGAGTGTGGATCAAGATTTATGCATTATCTATGATGGGGAAGGAGGCCAAAAAACAAAAACAAAAACAAACAAAAACAAAAAAACCTAGCTAACAAACAAACAAACAAACAAAACAAAACAAACAAATATATATATATATATATATATATATATATATATATATATATATATATATATATATATATATATATTCTTTTACTTAATTCACATTCTCTTATAAACTTAACAATGTCTTCATATATCTTGTTAGCTGATTTCCCAAATAAACCTGACAAAGAAACATCATGGTGTTTCAATTTCTTCATTGACTGATGAAGGCGATATCTTTCATTGTTATATTTTCCACATTGAAGTAGCCTAATACATGTTTCAAAGAGAAACCCATAGTTCTTTCATTAATTTAATAGTAACTGAAAAAATACAGTCTATTCTTTTTCATAGCCTACATTCCCAATATCTACAAATGTTTTTTTGTTTTTGTTTTGTAAAATAATTTCTGCATTCAGTCTCTGTGAATATCTTCTTGAAATGAGTCAGTAAAATGAAAGAAAATGACCTGAGAAATACAGTATATCTAAAGAAAGCTTGTAGTGTATATTATTAAATGAAGTAAATCATTTCTAAAACAAATATTATTTGATAAAGTAATCGCGCTGTGAGGAATAAGCCTTGATTTGTGACACTGAAGTGGCTTAATGCAGCAGATATCTCATTCTAATGAGTCATTTATTTTTCACTTACTGGGACATTAACTTGTTTCGTTTGTGAAATTTTCCCGAACTATAATGCCAAACTCAAGTATGTCGAGCGCAGTATTTTGATTCATACAATCTGAAATACAACTTTCATTGAATCTAATAAATGTTGTAGGACATTCTCCAGTGATTTATTAAAGGGCATACTGCGTTACCAGGAAAAGTAATTAAATTACAGTAAGGTTTTACTATGTAACACGTTATACCCAACTCTGGGAGCATGACACTATAGTTCATTTATGTAAATGAGTATAGCAAAATAAAGTAAACTTTGACATATTTGACCCAATTCTGTTTAAATAAGCATGAGACATATTTCTCATTAACTAATTTCTTTAACATAAAAAAATTTAGTTTGATTTTATTTGACAGAGTTAAAGGTTTTTACAGAAGACTTTGGATTTCTCTTTTAATCAGGAAAATACAAATACAATGTTTATTTATTTATTTATTTCATTTTCATCATATTTTTATATTTTATCATATAACATAAATCAGATAAATATTATGAAACCTTAAGAAAAATAAATGGAAACTGTGTTACTGTGATGTGAGAGCTACAAAACACTCTGTATGATAGTTTTGGGGTTGGTTGCTTGTGTAACTTCTTATATGGTCACATTCTACTTAAACATAAAAAAATGTAATGATTTCCACTGAACCGAAGTTACAATGCTTTCCCAGGTGGGAAATACTTACAGAAACTCGAGTCAGGAATAATGGTTGAAACAGCAGCAGACTGGATTATCAGTGAGCTCATGTTTCCTCGACACACTTCAATCCCTCACATATACATCAATGATGAACTCCACACAGTTATTAATGAACTGACTTTAACTGAAAAACTGACTGGTCACAATTGTTCTTATTGTTATTGTTCTACTGTTTACTATTGCATGAAACCACTGATCATACATATCGATCAGTGCATGAAACCCATGTAAATGTGTCCTGTAAATGTTCTCACCGACACTGGCTGGAAATTCAGCGATCCTGTCATGATATGACATAATTGACATGACAAATTAACCTTTAAATGGCTCAGTATTCATTCGTGTTTTCAGGGCTGTTGGGGAACCGTGGACAAGTTACAGGGAAGTATTTTTTTATATGTGCTTATGAACATTTATCATCTTCAGTGAAGTTCAATAGCACATCTTTACCTGTAGCGCAGCTGTTAATGGAGAGACCTTACCCTTGTGGGACGGGGTTCCTGATAAACATCCAAAACACTTCAAATGTGAGTGTCTTTTTCTAGTAACTAGCTGAAGTATGTGGCATTCATTCATGCCAGTGACGAAGTGATTGTGCTGTGGATGTGACTGTGCCGTTCTGATGTTTGCGGTCCTTCCTGCTGACGTGTGGTCACATGCGGTCAGATGAAGCACAGGGGCTCTGATGGTCAAATATAGCACATGAAAATGAAATCATGTTGTTTGTGGACTAGTTGTTTATTTATAGACATGACTGTCATAACTAGAGACAATAACAATCCCAAAAACCTCATCCCTCCCAACCACCACCAACAGTAAAACTAAACAGTCAGCAATACAAATAAACTGATCCAAAACAGTCTGTGAGCGGATCTGTCTGATAAATGTTCAAGAATACATCAGTACGCCGTCTTCTGTCCAATATGCAGCAGCACCATCCCAGAATGCACTGCACACACACATACAGTGAGCGTCAGGCACATGTGCTGCAGAAACCTCGCTCTCTTCACACAGATCCTCCATCTTTCCATGGATGGAATTACTTTTCTTCCCAGCGAGTGCAGAAATGCAATCAAACGCAGCTCCTCTGTAGGACCGACAGACAGAAAATGACAAAAGAAGTGAAGCAAAGCAAAAAGATCATGCAAAGGTTGACTGGAGCAGCTCCACCTGACAGTCTGTGCTGTGATTGGCAAATGCATCAGCCAATCAGAGATCTTAGTGATTCAAGACGTGAAATATTCCAATCCATTTCCAGCGATAAAGATCCATATGCCAGAAAATCCTTCTCTCTCTCTCACACACACACACACACACACACACACACACACACACACACACGCATAGCTCTAATGCTACACTCATCCTAACGGTTACACACATGCATATATACATGTTCACAGACACACACACACACACACACTCTCTCACACACTCACTCCTGTCTCTCTCCTTATCTGAGTGTTTTGCTCTGGATGTGTGTCCAGTGTGTTTCATTGTCCCAATGTGTGTGTGTGTGTGTGTGTCAGTGTCTGCACATGTTTGTGTGTTGTGTCTCATCTTCACTCTACTCTTCCTCTTCCTCCTCCTCCTCACTGATGGGAAGCACTTCCTCCTGCAGGCAGGATCTGAAGTAGCTGCTCAGTGTTGCAGCCATGTGTCGGTTGCTGCTCTTGGAGAGGAAGTGACCCTCATCTGGATAAATCTGTAAAACAACCATCCAGAAAATGATCTGACACTAGACTACAGTCAAGCATCTATAAACGAAGACCCTGCAGATGAAAGACACAACACCGTGTTTGCATGTTCAGTACCTGCAGTGTGTAATTCGCTCCCACCTTCACCAGGTTCTTAATGAGCTCGGCCGTGTGCTGGAAATGAACATTTGCTGCAGGAAATACCAACAAAATTAGGATTAAAAAATACTGGCTCAATGAGTAAAAAAAGAAGAGTACAACGAGTAATGCAATCAAATAATCAGCTTCCCCATCTAATAACACCTCAAAATTGTTATAAGACAAACAAGCAAGAACGCAAATATTCCACACATACACTCACTCACTCACACACACACACACACACACAAACACACACACACTCACTCACCTACACACACTCACTCACTCACCTACACTCACTCACTCACTCACTCACACACACACTCACTCTCACACACACACACACACTCACACACACACTCACTCACACAGACACTCACTCACACACACACACACACTCACAGACACACACACGCACACACACACACACACACACACTAACTCACTCACTCACTCACTCACACACACACTCACACTCACTCACACACACACACTCACTCACTCACTCACTCACACACACACACACACACTCACACTCACTCTCACACACACACACACTAACTCACTCACTCACACACACACACACACACACACTCACACTCACTCACTCACCTACACTCACTCACACACACACACACACACACACACACTCACACTCACTCACTCACTCACTCACTCACTCACCCACACACACACACACACACACACACTAACTCACTCACTCACTCACACACACACACACTCACACTCACTCACTCACACACACACACTCACTCACTCACACACACACACACAGACACACACACTCACACTCACTCACACACACACACACACACACACACTAACTCACTCACTCACACACACACACACACACACACACTCACACTCACTCACCTACACTCACTCACTCACTCACTCACACACACACACACACACACACACACTCACACTCACTCACTCACTCACTCACTCACCCACACACACACACACTCACACACTCACTCACACTCACGCACTCACACACACACACACACACTCACTCACTCACTCACACACACACTCACAGACACATACACACACACACACTCACTCACTCACACACTCACTCACACACACACACACACTTACACACACACGCACACACACACACACACACACACTCACAGACACACTCAGGTCTCACTGACCGTCTGCAGTGGCGTGCAGCAGCATCAGTGTCTGTTCTCTGAAACCCTGAGGATTCTGCAGCACACTGGAGAACTAGAGACACACAGGCTGTCACTAACATCTCAAACACATTCCAGCAGAGTCTGAGTCCAAAACAACTAACAGCACCAACCTGATATCTGCTGTCATCCTGAAGAGGGAAACCCAGATAGCGTTCAGAGAAGGCCGAGGCTGAGAGAGAGATAGAGAGAGAGAGGTCAGATTCACTCACAGAATCAC
Organism: Carassius gibelio; assembly: GCF_023724105.1. NCBI lineage: Eukaryota > Metazoa > Chordata > Actinopteri > Cypriniformes > Cyprinidae > Carassius > Carassius gibelio. Next base: position 24,623,549 of record NC_068379.1, read on the forward strand.
GGATCTGAAACTATACATCAGTGTGAATCCTTAATCACAATCACTTCAGTAACTTACCATACAGATTCCAGTCCGTCACAGGGGACATGGCTGCTGCACATTTGAACAAGCTCTCAGTGGATTTAATCAGCAGAAGTGCGATATATCCTCCATAACCCTGCAGAAAGATGCAAACACACAGGTTTTTATGCCTGATGGATGTGTACTGTGAAGGTTTTCATCAGTTTTTCTTCCATTACAGCAGCTGTGTGTCAGATAGATTGAGTCATACCCGACCAAACACACCGATCCTGGTTCTATCAATGTATGGCAATTGCAGCAGGTACCTGGAACGCAAGCACAAATCTGTCAGCATGCTTCACAACCGTATGTGTGTAGATGACCCAAACAGAGCTTGAGAGTGAGTAAATTAGGACAGAAACATCTTATTTTTTAACAACTGCTAGAAGGAAAAAAAACAGGTAAACATTCTTACTCAACAGCGGTCAGCTGATCCTGCAGCTCCACAGATCCCAGGCGCCTGTGCACTTCCTGTAACACCTTCTGACCCTGGAAGCCACTTCCCCTGCCGTCCAGACGAGCTACGATGACATTGTCTGAACTGACCAGCACTGAGTCCCAGTCCAGTGAGTAACGGTCATTCACCTGCTGACCACCAGGGGCGGTATCACTGATAAACACAGAAAATACTGATTAAACAGTCCAGCTATGACTGCTCATGCACCTGCTGACCAGCGGGGGCAGCATCACTGACAAAGATAAAAACATCATCATTATCAGTCTATCATCACTTTTATGTGCCTTCAGCTTTCATGATGTACTTCTGATCGGAAATAACATGCATTTCCTGGTTCTGGTCAAGTGTGTTTGCACCGCCTTTGAAATTCAACCCTCGAAACATGTGACACCATTTCTACTTAAAAATCCTCCTTATCTGCACATCACAGGGTTTTAGGAGAACAGTGAAGGCAAAGTAAGGCAAGTTTATTTATACAGCACATTTAGTACACAATGGTAATTCAAAGTGCTTTACATAAAAGAAAGTAAAATAATAATGAAGAATAAAACAAGCAATTTAAAACTTTTAAAATTATAAAATAAAATTACTTATTTAAAATGTATTTAAAACAGAAAATGATTTTACATGTAAAAAATAAAACAGTGAAAATATAGTGCAATCAGTTCAGACATTGCACAGTGCTCATTCAATAAGTGCACAGCTAAACAGATGCGTTTTGAGTCTAGATTTAAATGTGACTAGTGTTTTAGCACATCTGATCTCTTCTGGAAACTGATTCCAACTGCGGGCAGCATAGAAACTAAAGGAGGACTCCCTAGTGATCTGAGTGCTCTGTTAGGTTTATATTCAGTGAACATATCTGCAATATATTTCGGTCCTAGGTCATTTAGTGACTTATATACGAGTAAAAGTACTTTAAAATCAATCCTAAATGTAACTGGAAGCCAGTGTAAGGACCTGAGGACTGGTGTGATATGCTCAGATTTTCTGGTTCTAGTCAGAATCCTGGCAGCAGTGTTCTGGATGAGCTGCAGCTGTCTAATGGAGAAGGGTATTCCTGCACAACCGGAGGCTGCAGTTACAGGACCGCAATTCTGTGACCGCAGCTTTAGGACCCTAGTATTTTTGTGACAGCGCCACCTACTGTACTGAATCAACACTAATTAAAGATGGACGAAGTGGACAGCAACCAGACGGTGAGTATCGATATTTAATTAAGTTTTATTTTATAACGTTTAAACAGTGCAAAGTTTACATAGTGAGAACTGCTATCTATGAATTAATAATTATATATATATATATATATATATATATATATATATATATATTCCAGTTGAATGTTAAACAAATGTTTCTTATTTATTTCTCTCTGTCTCTCGCTCTCTCTTTCTCTAGAGTTGAAGCCTACAGCCGTTCTATCCATGCAGCAACTGATGGAAAAGGGGTTCACTTTGGTGCTGTTGTGATGTTGTCACAAAAATGACATGTATATACTGTACAGACCAAGAGTTTGGACACACCTTCTCATTCAAAGAGTTTTATTTTCATGATTCACACTGAAGGCATCAAAACTATGAATTAACACATGTGGAATTATATATGGAATTATATACATAACAAAAAAGTGTGAAACAACTGAAAATATGTCATATTGTAGGTTCTTCAAAGTAGCCACCTTTTGCTCTGATTACAGCTTTGCACACTCTTGGCATTCTCTTGATGAGCTTCAAGAGGTAGTCCCCTGAAATGGTCTTCAACAGTCTTGAAGGAGTTCCCCGAGAGATGCTTAGCACTTGTTGGACCTTTTGTCTTCTGTCTGTGGTCCAGCTCACCCTTAAACCATCTGGATTGGGTTCTAGTCCAGTGACTGTGGAGGCCAGGTCATCAGCAGCACCCCATCACTCTCCTTCTTGCTCAAATAGCCCTTGATGCCTTCAGTGTGACTCTACAATTTTCATAGTCATGAAAATAAAGAAAACTCTTTAAATGAGAAGGTGTGTCCAAACTTTTGGTTTGAACTATAATACAGTATTGTTCAAAATAATAGCAGTACAATGTGACTAACCAGAATAATCAAGGTTTTTAGTATATTTTTTATTGCTACGTGGCAAACAAGTTACCAGTAGGTTCAGTAGATTGTCAGAAAACAAACAAGACCCAGCATTCATGATATGCGCGCTCTTAAGGCTGTGCAATTGGGCAATTAGTTGAAAGGGGTGTGTTCAAAAAAATAGCAGTGTCTACCTTTGACTGTACAAACTCAAAACTATTTTGTACAAACATTTTTTTTTTCTGGGATTTAGCAATCCTGTGAATCACTAAACTAATATTTAGTTGTATGACCACAGTTTTTTAAAACTGCTTGACATCTGTGTGGCATGGAGTCAACCAACTTGTGGCACCTCTCAGCTGTTATTCCACTCCATGATTCTTTAACAACATTCCACAATTTATTCACATTTCTTGGTTTTGCTTCAGAAACAGCATTTTTGATATCACCCCACAAGTTCTCAATTGGATTAAGGTCTGGAGATTGGGCTGGCCACTCCATAACATTAATTTTGTTGGTTTGGAACCAAGGCTTTGCCCGTTTACTAGTGTGTTTTGGGTCATTGTCTTGTTGAAACAACCATTTCAAGGGCATGTCCTCTTCAGTATAGGGCAACATGACCTCTTCAAGTATTTTAACATATGCAAACTGATCCATGATCCCTGGTATGCGATAAATAGGCCCAACACCATAGTAGGAGAAACATGCCCATATCATGATGCTTGCACCTCCATGCTTCACTGTCTTCACTGTGTACTGTGGCTTGAATTCAGAGTTTGGGGGTCGTCTCACAAACTGCCTGTGGCCCTTGGACCCAAAAAGAACAATTTTACTCTCATCAGTCCACAAAATCTTCCTCCATTTCTCTTTAGGCCAGTTGATGTGTTCTTTGGCAAATTGTAACCTCTTCTGCACATGCATTTTTTTTAACAGAGGGACTTTGCGGGGGATTCTTGAAAATAGATTAGCTTCACACAGACGTCTTCTAACTGTCACAGTACTTACAGGTAACTCCAGACTGTCTTTGATCATCCTGGAGGTGATCATTGGCTGAGCCTTTGCCATTCTGGTTATTCTTCTATCCATTTTGATGGTTGTCTTCCGTTTTCTTCCACGTCTCTCTGGTTTTGCTCTCCATTTTAAGGCATTGGAGATCATTTTAGCTGAACAGCCTATCATTTTTTGCACCTATTTATAGGTTTTCCCCTCTCTAATCAACTTTTTAATCAAAGTACGCTGTTCTTCTGAACAATGTCTTGAACGACCCATTTTCCTCAGCTTTCAAATGCATGTTCAACAAGTGTTGGCTTCATCCTTAAATAGGGGCCACCTGATTCACACCTGTTTCTTCACAAAATTGATGACCTCAGTGATTGAATGCCACACTGCTATTTTTTTGAACACACCCCTTTCAACTAATTGCCCAATTGCACAGCCTTAAGAGCGTGCATATCATGAATGCTGGGTCTCATTTGTTTTCTGAGAATCTACTGAACCTACTGGTAACTTGTTTGCCACTTAGCAATAAAAAAATATACGAAAAACCTTGATTATTCTGGTTAGTCACATTGTACTGCTATTATTTTGAACAATACTGTATATATATATATATATATATATATATATATATATATATATATATATATATATATATATATATATATATATGTATATGTATATGTATGTATGTATATATGTATATAAATAAACATTCTTGAATCATTCTTGTGTCTTGTCTTGCCTCTCAACAACTTTTAAAAAGTCAAGAGACTTTTCAAGAGACAATTCAAGACTTTTAAGGTTCTTAATTTTTTACAATTGTTTTAACATTGATATACATCAATTTTACAAAATTTATATTTCATTTATATTATGTGTAAATTCATGTTTAAATTAAAGATTGTGACTCAACGCACACTTAGTAATTTAACTCTGCTGCATTTTAAATCAAAAAAACATGCTACTGAGATTAATATATTGATGCTATATACAAAGTAACGTGATTGCAAACTAAACCAACAGAGTTCTAGAACTGCGTTCCTGAAACTGCAGCCATCGCTATATTGGCCAGTACGGTAGGTGGCGCTGTCAGGAAAAACTAGGGTCCTAGAACTGCGGCCCAGATCTGCGGTCCTGAATCTGCAGCCTCCGGTTGTGCAGGAACATACTATTGGTCTAATGGTCTTTTTGGGAAGGCCAGTGAGGAGCCCATTACAATAGTCCACCCTGCTGGTGATAAAGGCATGAACAAGTTTCTCCAAGTCTTGGCTGGAAACAAAACATCTAATTCTTGCAATGTTTTTTAAATGATAGTATGCTGATTTAGTTACTGCTTTGACATGACTATTGAAACTAAGGTCTGTCTCCAGAATCACACCAAGATTCCTGACTTGATTTTTAGTTGTTTGACCCCTAGAGTCAAGGTATGCATTCACCTTGAACACTTCATCTTTGTTTCCAAATGCAATGACTTCAGTTTTTTCCTTGTTTAACTGAAGAAAGTTCTGGCACATCCAACTATTAATTTCATCAATGCATTGGCAGAGGGAGTCAATGGGGCTGTAGTCATTTGGAGATAAGGCTAGGTAAATCTGGGTATCATCAGCATAGCTGTGATAGGCAATTTGGTTCTTTCTCATTATTTGACTTAGTGGAAGCATATACAGGCTAAACAAGAGCGGTGCTAAAATCGAGCCTTGTGGGACTCCGCATGTCATGGACGTCCACTTAGACTAATGCTCTCCTAGACTCACATAATAGCCTCTCCCTTCTAAGTGTGACCTGAACCATTTGAGTACCATCCCAGAAAGCCCGACCCAGTTTTCCAGTTTCTCTAGTAGTATGTTATGATCGACAGTGTCAAACGCAGCACTGAGATCTAGCAATACCAGCACCCATATTTTGCCAGAGTCACAATTTAAGCGAATATCATTTATTATCTTAATGAGTGCTGTCTCTGTGCTGTGATGTGGTCAGAAACCAGATTGAAAATTGTCTAGGTATCCATTTGAGTTTAAGTATTTGTTCAGCTGATTAAAAACTACCTTCTATAATTTTGTCTATAAAAGGAAGATTAGACATTGGTCTAAAATTGCTCAAAATGGTGTTATCAATATTGCTCTTTTTCAGTAGGGGCTTAATAACTGCAGTTTTTAGTGAGTTTGGAAATGTCCCAGAAAAGAGTGAGGCATTCACCACTTCTAAGAGATCTGCTTCTAAGCAGTCAAGCACACTTTTGAAAAAAGATGTGGGAAGTGTGTCAAGATAGCAGGTTGATGATTTTAGGTGCTGCACTATGCACTATCAATTGTTTCAAAAATAGACATATTATCTTTTTGATATTTTGGCCGAATCTGTCTGACCTCTGCATTACTTGAGGATGTGCTTATCGCCTTCCTGATATTTATGATCTTCACAGAAAAGAAAGAAGCAAACTCATTGCATTTGCTGTCTGAGAGCATATCACTGGGAATCTGACTTGGGGGGATTGTCAGTCTCTCAACAGTGGCAAAAAGAGTATGAGTGTTATTTAAGTTACTGTTTATAAGGTTTGAGAAGAAGTTCTGTCTAGCTGTGGCTAGTTTCACATTAAAAGCATGAAGGATGTCTTTATAGATGCTATAGTGAATTTCAAGTTTCGTCTTCCTCCACATCCGCTTTGCTTTTCTGCAATTTCTGAACTGCTGTTGATCTTCTCCAAACTGATTTCTGTCTGTTTGTTTTCTTACTGACTATTATTGGAGCAATATCATCAATAACATTCTTAACTTTTGAGTTGAAGGAATCAAGGAGAATATCAACAAAGTCTGCAGAAATGCTTGGTGTTAAAGATATCGCCTCCATAAATAGTACACTTGTGTTCTCGTTTATGCATCTCCTTCTGACAGAGACAGATCTAGATTCAGTGGTAGCAGAGATCAATATATCAAAGAAAATACAGAAGTGATCAGATAGTGCTATGTCCTTAGTAACAATGGATGAAATGTTTAGACCCCTACTGATGATTAGATCCAGAGTGTGTCCACTTTTATGTGTGGGTCCATGCACATGCTGAGTCAGGTCAAAGGTGTTTAGAACCGTTATCATTTCTTTTGTAGTTTTGTTTTCTGCATTATCTATGTGAATATTAAAATCCCCTGCAATTGCAAAACAGTCAAACTCTGTGGAAATCATTGATAACATTTCTGTGACCTCTTCAACAAAGGCTGGAGAGTATTTTGGAGGCCTGTAAATAATAATAAACAGAATTCGTGGAGCACCTTTCAGCACAATCCCTAGATATTCGAAAGACAAGTACTGACCAAATGACACTTGCTTGCATTGATAGACATCTTTAAATAGAGCAGCTACACCCCCACCTCTCCTAACAGTCCTGCAAACACTCATGTAAGTGAAGTTAGGAGGGGCTGCTTCATTTAGGATTGTTGCACTGCAGCTGTCTTCAAGCCATGTTTCATTTAGAAACATAAAATCCAGATTGTTTGTGGTTATAAAGTCATTGATAAGAAATTATCTATTTCTTAGTGAGCAAATGTTTAAAAGTGATAACTTGATGGCAGTGCTTTGTGTCTTTATATCAATCTTAGTTTGATGCATAATAGGCCACAGATTAGAGGAGTTTGCCCTTCGGCTTGAGAAGGCCTTAGACTTTCTATTACATGATAAAACTGAAATAGAGAAAGCTACAGGCACACTGGGTTCCCGCTTGTTCTGTAGGCATTTGTCAATGTTGCTATTATAGCGGGGACCCGACACATATCACGGAGTAGTGTGTAGTAGGAATCAGTTGTTTTTCAGCAGATAGAGAGTGAAAGGAAGCTACTCAAAACCCCATCAACCAATGCAGTGATGACGGATCTAATAGCACCAAATGAACAAAACCTCTATCCACTGTCCAGTAGAGCATAGAGGAATTAGTGGAAGTAGTCCACACACATTTACAAAAAACATGATATGATAGCAGATTTCTTTTTGCTTGTAACTGACTTTTTAGGGTTTAGGGTAAACAATCAGTCAAAATCTTTGCATCACTGCTGTACAGTACTGATGATGGAGCAATATCTGTTAGGTATTCTCAGAGTCTCAGTGTGAGGAGACTCTTTGAGAATGGAAAGGAAATCAAAGATAAAAATACTGCAGGTGCTCCTGATAATGTTGAAGAAACGTTCAGTTCAGTTCCTAAATGTCGTGACATGCAGAGAATGAGCAAGGGTCAGGACTCAGCATTTAGTGAGGTGAGGCCGACACGCAGATCTGGATAAAGGACAATGTCTGCTTGAGGCAATCAAGTTCGTCCTGACCCTGTCCTTCATTGATTTTTATGTTCAAGGTAAATGGAGCAATTTTGTAACGCTCCAGTCATATGCTGTATTTCTGTCAGGCTTCCACACCAACTATGACAATCTGAAAACCAGCAACATATTAATGTGATTCTAAGAGCGCAAATCAACACTTTGAACTACAAACTGCTTTAATCTTCAACAGAACACCACACACACACACACAGATCTTCTTACATCATCAGCAGAAGGGCGTAAGTGCGGGACTCAGAGAAATCGGGTGGATAGGCGACCTTCAGTGGCAATTCTGCAAAAACACATGAAGAACAGACCAACGTTCTATCAAATATCTTCAAAGGCATTCAAGTCTGTTTCACTACAGCAGATCCAGCAATTCTAATGCTTCACACGGTCTGCTAAAGCTGCTGAAACCTGTTTATCAGCTGAACGGAGCAGTACGTTACCGAAGTGGTCGGTCTGGATGCTTCTGTACTCCAGCAGCTGGATTCGTTTGTATCTGAGAGCAGCTTTTAGCACAGAGTTATTCTCCAGGATATAATAATCTGACGAGAGAATTTTAAGAAGAAAGAACAGTTTTTAACATAGGACACAGTGGACAGACTTATAGAAGGATACATTTAAATAATAAATACTCACTGGCAGAGTTCAGAGAGTGTATAATCACTGTCGGCGCTCCTGGACCTGCAGGAAAACCAGATACTTTAACCATAACCTGTGCTAGTTTGGATGGTGGGGCGAAAGGTCACTCAGCAGGACTGCGGACTGTAATGTGGGGGTAAATAATAATTGGTCTTCTTACCTTTGCAGTGCAATAGGACGTGTTGATTAGTGGGGCTAACAATAGCACTGAAGAACGTGCAGTGAGCTTTATTCAGCTCACAGGTCAGACATCGCCGTGGAAACAAGCCTACTGTGGACACACTGCACACAGAACGGACCAATCAGAGGCCCGGCTTCCTGTCGAACTTATGTAAACTCACATCACTATTACACACCTTGGTCATCAGAGGGACGCTCATTAAATCAGGACACAGTGTTGATGTATTTCATGAATAAGTTTTACTATGAGGAGCGCATTTGATGAACGGTTCTGGAGGAATGGACACAAACAGACATGAATCTCACCTGAAGAGCTGCCTGCGGGTCGAGGAGCCCTCAGTGCTCAGGAAATATCTGCATTAGAACAGACTAAGATTTACAGTGGTTTCAAAACACTGTGATCACATGTAATACAGTTAGCTCACATTTGCTGATCCCTTCATTATTAGAGGCCTGGTGATGATATTGTGACATACTGGAGGTTCATGTTTTACTCACATGCTCTGGCTGTTCTCATCGTAAGCCAGAATCTGCGTCACCTCCCAGTTACCTGATGTAAGATGTCGCACCTCGTTCTGATCCGCACGTGCCTACATAAACACACGAGGACATCAACACGCTCTCGATCACATACAGATTCAAACGCATTGGCATCATTCTGTCCTGCCATGTCTGTACCTGAGAGGTGAACATGGCGATGTGGTGGAAGTCTCCTCGTCCTCCCTGCTTTACCGGGACGGTCAGGAAGAATCGGCTGGCGTCTCGTGAGAAGAACGGCTCTTGATTCTGGAGACAATAGATGCATTAAACTCATGTGATGGAAGATCATGATGCAAACATCTAGTGGAGATTCACCTGTTTTGAGAGCCAAACTTCTGATGTTTCCTCATGCCTCTGAAAAGAAACATCACCATCATCATCATGACAATGACATTGACAAATTCAGCTGTAAAGCATATTATCATCCTTAGGAAGCACAGCTCTGTGTGTGAGTGAGTAAGTGTGTGTGTGTGTTTTTTGTGTGTGATGTGTGTACCTTGATGCAGGCTCCAGTGGTGGAGTCGCAGACGGTCAGAATAGAGACGTTCTGCGCTCGGTTTAACCAGCGCACTGCTGTCTTGGTCTTACTGATCCACTTCACCATAACCACATAGTGCTCCCTACAGACACAGAGAGCGTCAGAGCATCGGCTGAGTCTCCACCACAGACCCGAACACACAAATGCCATACCTGAGCTTGAGCTCATCTGGTGGTGTGAGTTCAAGAGTGTGTGTCGGTCCGTACAGATTGACTACAAACACTTTCACCATGGGATTGAGCTGCCCAGCCTGCAAACAAAACACGTGTGAATAATTACAGTTATAAAAACATGACCTACACAAATAATTCAATCTTTTCATTAAGGACAGATGACAAAAGGAATGTGACATTTCCTTCAACATACTGCCACCCTAAAATGTCTAAACAATTTGTCTTCAATATGTCAAAGTGTCATTCAATTAGATAAAAATTAATTAAAACGAGTGTCTATATCAATCCCATCATGCATGGGTCTCAGTGGAGTCCCTGAAGGCCTCTGTACCCAGAATCACTGCACAATATTCACACTTAATCTAGTTAACTCTATGTCATTCTAAACCCTGGCAAATGGAATCCCAAACTGTATTTTGTTTCATGTTTAAATGGTGCTCATACTAGGGTTTACAATTAATGGTGTATTCGTAAACTGATGTTTCACACTGTACCTTCCTAAACACTGGGTTGATGATTTTATTTGTAGTAAATGGACAAACGTGGCATTCAACCTATTTATAATCTAGTATCATAAATCCTCATAATATACTATACTATACTATTACGTTTTTTCACACTGTACATGTTGAAACCCACAAAAAACTGTTCTGGATTAAAAACAGGCTTTAGAAAGGCAACCCAGAATTTCCCATGTTATTTCCCCCTTTTTAAACTTCAATCTCATTTTACATCAAATAATGACGCATGTGTCTTTAATGGTCCACCTCACCATGGTTTTCTGTCAATGATACTAGAAAAGTATCTTATCTTATCTTATTTTTCTTAGAGAAAAATTATATCTGTGACGTTTTCCAGTCAGGATTTAGACCATATCATAGTACTGAGACTGCTCTCCTTAGAGTTACAAATGACCTGTTTTTCTCATCTGATCTTGGTTGTATCTCTCTATTAGACTGGAACAGTTGGCATTAATGGAAGTGCATTAGCATGGTTTAAATCGTACTTATATGACCACCATCAATTCATTGCAGTGAATGAAGAGGTATCATATCGATCACAAGTGCAGTATGGAGTACCTCAAGGCTCAGTACTAGGGCCGCTACTCTTCACGCTTTATATGTTACCCTTGGGAGATATCATCAGGAAACATGGTGTTAGCTTTCACTGTTATGCTGATGATACTCAGCTCTATATTTCTTCGCGGCCCGGTGAAACACAACAACTTGAAATACTAATGGAATGCATATTTGATATAAAAAACTGGATGTCGAGTAATTTCTTACTGCTAAATTCTGAAAAAACAGAGGTGTTAATTATAGGAACTAATAACTCTGCATGTATTAACATAGAACACTGTCTAAGTCTTGATGGCTGCTCTGTCAATTTTTCGTCATCAGTTAGGAACCTAGGTGTGCTATTTGATAGCAATCTTTCCTTAGAAAGCCACGTTTCTAGCATTTGTAAAACTGCATTTTTCCATCTCAAAAATATTTCTAAATTACGGCCTATGCTGTCAAATGCAGATATGTTATTCCATGCATCTATGACCTCAAGGTTATATTATTGTAATGCTTTATTGGGTGGTTGTTCTGCACGCTTGGTAAACAAACCACAGCTAGTCCAAAATGCCCTAACCCTAACCTAGAATATGGAAATCAACTGCGGGCGGCAGATCCTTTTCCTATTTGGCGCCTAAACTCTGGAATAACCTACCTAACATTGTTCGGAAGGCAGACACACTCTTGCAGTTTAAATCTAGATTAAAGACCCATCTCTTTAACCTGGCATACACATAACATACTAATATGCTTTTAATATCCAAATCCATTAAAGGCTGCATTAATTAGGAAAACCCGAACCGGAAACACTTCACATAACACCCTATGTATTTGCTACAACATTAGAAGAATGGCATCTATGCTAATATTTGTCTGTTTCTCTCTTATTCCGAGGTCACCGTGGCCACCAGATCCAGTCTGTGTCCAGATCAGAGGGTCACTGCAGTCACCCGGATCCAGTACGTATCCAGACCAGATGGTGGATCAGCACCTAGAAAGGACCTCTACTGCCCTGAAAGACAGCGGAGACCAGGACAACTAGAGCCCCAGATACAGATCCCCTGTAAAGACCTTGTCTCAGAGGAGCACCAGGACAAGACCACAGGAAACAGATGATTCTTCTGCACAATCTGACTTTGCTGCAGTCTGGAATTGAACTACTGGTTTCGTCTGGTCAGAGGAGAACTGACCCTAACTGAGCCTGGTTTCTCCCAAAGTTTTTTTTATCCATTCTGTCACCGATTAAGTTTTGGTTCCTTGCCACTGTCGCCTCTGGCTTGCTTAGTTGGGGTCACTTCATCTACAGTGATATCGTTGACTTGATTGCAAATAAATGCACAGACACTATTTAACTGAACAGAGATGACATCACTGAATTCAATGATGAACTGCCTTTAAGTGTCATTTTGCATTATTGAGACACTGTTTTCCTAATGAATGTTGTTCAGTTGCTTTGACGCAATGTATTTTGTTTAAAGAACTATATTAATAAAGGTTAATTGACTTGCCACACACACACAGATCAGCTTTAAATTGGCCAACCTAAGCTCCCGCCACACAGTTTTTGTGCTGATGTTAATGCCGGTGGAATTTTGGAGGTCTGGAATCAGCAGAGCATTGATTCAATTTTATTCTCCATGCACCTCAGCACTTGGTGACCCACTCTGTGACTGTACATGGTCTTCTGCTGCTCCTAAATACTTTCACTTTCCAATAACACCACTTATAGTTGAGTGTAGAATGTCTGGGAGAGATTAAATTTCATGAACTGACACTGTTACTGTGATAGGTGGCATCCATGCTTAAATCACTGAGCTCTTCAGAATGACCCATTTTTTCCACAAATGTTTAAAAAATGCAGAATGCATGGCTAGTGCTTGTCTTTATATACCTGTGGCAATGGGTCTGATTGAAACTGTTGCATCACTTTGTGGTATGGTGCCTGTAACGCATCCTGCCGGAAGACTCTTCAACACATAGTGAAAGCAGATGAGAGGATCATTGGTGTCTCCCTCCCTTCCCTCTAGGACATTTATGGAACCCGTCTCACCCGTAAAGCCCTCTGCATCGCAGGTGATCCCACTCACCCATCACACAGCGTCTTCAGTCTACTGCCATCAGAGAGGAGACTGCGGAGTCTCCAGGCCAGGACCAGCAGACTGAAGGATAGCTTCATTCATCAGGAAGCTGAACTCCCTCTCGCCCCCCTGCAACCCCCACCCCAGGCACCGCTGAATGCTTTTTGTCAATTTAAACAAGCTTTTTGTCAATTTTGCACTACAATCATTTTATAATTATTTTATCTGCACTGTTTATATACTTCACTGGTTTGCACTCTATATGCCATGTGCCTTGTGCTGCTTTAACTGTATAGTTGTAATTTATATTTAATCTGTATCTATCTGTATTTTTATGCTCTACTGTTAGTGTTATTTTTATGCACCAAAAGTCTGAGTAACACAATTAAAATGTTCTATATGTATGTGCTGCACATGTGGAATAATTGACAATAAAACAGACTTGACTTGACTTAACTTGATCTGAGCATGAGGATGTGAAGGTCAAGCACAGACACTTACCTTCGGATATGGGTACTGTTTGCCTTTAGGGTATGTAGAACCGGTGAAAGTGGGCAACACCATGTTTGGCACCAGACTGTCATTCAGGACCAGAAATGCCAAGCGTTCGCCATCAGGTGACCACCAGTGTGCCACATGCATGTGCAGGACCTCCTCTGTGCATGTGTGTTTCCAACAAAACAAGAGTTTTAAAAACTGAATGGAAAACTGGATTTTTTATCTGTGCTGTATGAGATCTCAAAGTCAAACACCTGAGCTTCACCACGCATCTTCATCTGGAGAAACTGTGAGGTAACTTACAATCAACTTACACAAGAGAAAATTGGACAACACTTACTGTGCTATATGTGTCTCACAAGAGGAAAAATGCACCATCATCAAATATTTCTTAAATCTTATACAGAGATATAATAGACCAAGTCTCACCTTCATAGAGCCAATCAGCGATGCCGTTATAGATGACGCCCTCTTTTCCAGATGAGGTCAGTCGCAGGGAGTTACTCCTGACATCCGACTGATAGTAAATATTATTTTCAAATATGTACACCTACACACACACACACACACACATACACAAGATATTTAAAATATCAATCATGCTTTTATTAAATCACACTTAAATACTATAACTTCACTTAAACTTGGTTGTGTTTTATTCAGTGTTATTGCATGCATACCAGGGTTAAAGTAAAAAAAACATTTCCTGAGCTTGAACTTTTTTTCCAGGGGCAAAAGCTATATAATACACTTGGAAAATGAGCTATATCCCTGCTTATCCACAATAGGGGTGTGACAATACAGAGAGATAGAGAGATCCTAGTGTACTGGCAAATTATAGGCCTATTTCAAATCTTCCATTTATGTCTAAAATTTTAGAAAAAGTTGTGTCTGCTCAATTGAGCTCCTTCCTGCACAAAAATGATCTGTATGACGAATGTCAGGTTTTAGGCCCCACCATAGCACAGAAACTGCACTTGTTAAAATTACAAATGACCTGCTCCTTGCGTCAGATCAAGGCTGCATCTCATTTCTAGTCTTACTTGATCTTAGTGCTGCGTTCGACATCATAGATCATGACATACTCATAGATCGATTACAAAACTATACAGGTATTCAAGGGCAGGCTCTAAGATGGTTTAGATCCTACCTGTCCGATCGCTACCATTGTGTTTACTTAAATGGGGTGTCATCTCATTTTTCACCAGTAAAATATGGAGTGCCACAAGGATCCGTCCTAGGTCCCCTTCTATTTTCAATATACATGTTGCCCCTTGGTAATATTATTAGAAAATACGGAATTAGCTTCCACTGTTATGCTGATGATACTCAGCTGTATATCTCAACGAGACCAGATGAAACTTCCCAATTATCTAAGCTAACAGAGTGTGTTAAAAATGTAAAAGATTGGATGACAAATAATTTTCTCCAATTAAATTCGGATAAGACAGAGATATTAATTATTGGACCAAAAAACACTACACAGAGTCTTGTAGATTACAATCTGCAACTAGACGGATGTACTGTTACTTCCTCTACAGTCAGAAATCTGGGTGTTATATTAGACAGCAATTTGTCTTTTGAAAATCATATTTCCAATGTTACAAAAACTGCATTCTTCCATCTTAGAAACATTGCCAAGCTACGAAACATGTTATCTGTTTCTGATGCAGAAAAGCTAGTTCATGCATTCATGACCTCTAGACTGGACTATTTTAATGCACTTCTAGGTGGTTGTCCTGCTTCGTCAATAAACAAGCTACAGGTCGTCCAAAACACAGCAGCTAGAGTCCTTACCAGGTCAAGAAAATATGATCATATTACCCCAATTTTACAGTCTCTGCACTGGCTACCTATTAAGTTCCGTATCAGTTACAAATTATCATTACTTACCTATAAGGCCCTAAATGGTTTAGCTCCAGCGTACCTAACTAGCCTTCTACCACGCTACAACCCATCACGCACCCTAAGGTCACAAAACGCTGGACTTTTGGTAGTTCCTAGGATAGCAAAGTCCACTAAAGGAGGTAGAGCTTTCTCACATTTGGCTCCCAAACTCTGGAATAGCCTTCCTGATAATGTTCGGGGTTCAGACACACTCTCTCTGTTTAAATCTAGATTAAAAACACATCTCTTTCGCCAAGCATTCGAATAATGCATCTCTTAAATTGTGAGTGTAGTTGTATCTGATCAAATGTGCATTATTATTCATTAGCTTGGGTTAAACTAATTCATTTTACTTTGTTGGATCAGCAGCTATGCTAATGATGTCTCTATGTGTTTCTCTGTTTCTGCTGGGATCTTCATCCGTGGTAACTAGGATTTACACAAGCTCCAGTCTGGATCCAGAACACCTGAGAAGAGATGATGCTGACCCTCAGAGGACCTCAGATGATGCTGACCCTGAATCAACAACAGAACTAACAAATATTGCTACAAGTGTGACTGAATCATATAATAATTATTCATTATTAATAATATATAATTATATTCATCATCTGGCTGACTACGTCTTGTATAAATTTTTCTGAAAATCCTTTCATTCGTGCACAAACTGACAGTCACCACTTATAAGCTACTACTAAATATTGTAGAAACATAATTTTCTGCAAAGTTGATTTGTAACGATTTGTATTGTATAAAGTGCTATACAAATAAACTTGAATAGATTTTTTTTTTAAAGGTCTGGAACTCATGGCAGCTTTCATTGGCCAAGGCCCATGTGGCTGGTTTGATCGACATGTCAAACAACCAATAAACGTTTGTTTTGTTCATCGCCACGTTTCAATGCATTGAAATGTCGCCACAATAACAGACTCTCTGACATTTCACATACTTTTGAAAATCAAGTGTTTAGTTTATCCTGATAAGCGCTCATCATCACAAGTTGTAAACTGTTCAATTTATAGTGTTGTCCAGCATATATATGAGCACTTCACTGACTCTGACAAAAATCTGTGCTTTCAAAGCAATTAAGAGATGACGTCTCACAACCTGCTATAAACCTTACCATCACAAAACAGTACTGAACACAAACACAATGCAAAAACTTAATAACTCTGGAATCAACAACTCTTTAAGGTGTGTCTGAAGATAAAGAATAAATGTGTATAACAAAAGAAGAGCTCACCAACTGCTGGCCTTGGACGCCCCACGCTGCATGCTGCAGTTTAGAGTTCAACACCTCTGGAGGATCCAGCTGCAGAACCTCCCTACACACACACACACACACACACACACAGAGACACACACACACAGACAGACACACACACAGAGAGAGTGTTCAGACAGATGCATTATTACAGCTGTAGTGTTTCTGCTGCAGTAGGTGATTGCTGGCTGATGCTGCTCATCTACTGTCTTGTTTTATGGGTGAATGTGAGCTGAATAGATTACAGCGCTCCTGTCAAACACTGATGATCAGAACATTCAACATCACAGCAGCACATTTCTGCTGCTCCTTCTCTCCCATCTGCACTTATTTACTTGCTTATGCTTATTTATTTTTTTATTTACTGCAATGAAGTACTTTGCTTCACGATATTTGAACCCTTCAGCTCATTTCACATTGTTCTGTCTAGAACACTTTTTACAGTAAGTCATGTTTAAAGACTGTTCTGTTGTATGTGTGTGAGATACAGTGAGATCAATAACAGCTCTTACTCCACCTGGTGTGAATGCTGTATATGATGTAGGACGCCGTGAACGAGTGCCGGTAAACCTACGGTCAGAAAACAACAACTAATATTAAACACAGGAATCTTTAATTTACAGTTTTTCTCGATTGCTAACACACAATAACTAATTAATTAGGTCCAATATTCAAAGACACGTTTCTCAAAACTTTGAACACACTTCACCTATTTGCACACAGTTTTCAAATTTGTTCAGTGTTTTCTGCAAAATTCTACATAAAAACGCCATTGTGACGAGTGGGGCAGTCAGAGTGTGTCATCAGTGAATGATTTGAAAAAGGGGACATTATTTTTAGGGATTAAATAAAAACCACTGGGTGGATTTTTAACGTTATAGGGTAAATGTGTACACACACTGCAAACACACATGTATGTTGAAACAACATGAAAAAGTGAAATTAGCATCCCATGACCCCTTTAAACAGATGTGTACAAACAAAATGTCTAATTCCACTATGGCGCTCAGCTGATTTGTGATGTGATTGTCTTGGCTTTAGGAACAAAACATTTCTTTAAAGGTATTAAATTTAAGACTTTTCTAGGCTGCCTATGAAAGTCTGTAGATGGTTTTAAGGAAGTGGGTCAGTCTTTCTGGGAAAATTCAGGCTGTGACACTTTGTCAAACAATCATAACAGGCTGGGTTAGATTGGGCTGTTAATTATATTAGGATCTTTTAACATGCTGGTGAATGACTTTCAATCTCTTGTATGTTACATCTCTGTTTCAGCTGATGTTACAAATTATCATTACTTACCTATAAGGCCCTAAATGGTTTAGCTCCTGCGTACCTAACTAGCCTTCTACCACGCTACAACCCATCACGCTCCCTAAGGTCAAAAAACGCTGGACTATTCCTAGGATAGCAAAGTCCACTAAAGGAGGTAGAGCTTTCTCACATTTGGCTCCCAAACTCTGGAATAGCCTTCCTGATAATGTTCGGGGTTCAGACACACTCTCTCTGTTTAAATCTAGATTAAAAACACATCTCTTTCGTCAAGCATTCGAATAATGCATCTCTTAAATTGTGAGTGTAGTTGCATCTGATCAAATGCACATTCTTATTCATTAGCTTGGGTTAATCTAATTAATTTTACTTTGATGGATCAGCAGCTATGCTAATGATGTCTCTATGTGTTTCTCTGTTTCTGCTGGGATCTTCATCCGTGGTAACTAGGATTTACACAAGCTCCAGTCTGGATCCAGAACACCTGAGAAGAGATGATGCTGACCCTCAGAGGACCTCAGATGATGCTGACCCTGAATCAACAACAGAACTAACAAATATTGCTACAAGTGTGACTGCATCATATAACAATTGCTGTTAATAATGTTCATCGTAGGGTTGATTATGCCTTTAATTGATTTTTCTGTACATTTCTGCCATATGCTCATAAACTGATAGTCACCACTGATGAGCTACTATTAAATATTGTAGAAACTTAATTTTCTGTAAAGTTGCTTTGCAACGTTGTATCGTTGTACAAAAAAACAGAATTGAATTGAATTAATGTTTGCTCGCATGCCTATAGTGAGTGTGAATGAGCATGAGGAACAGGTACCAGTTCAGTTTAAAGTGAGTTAACTAGATAACTGAAGTTCGGGGGGGGGCTGACCTCATCCAAACACAGAGACAATACCCCCATCCTGAGTCTCTCTGGGCCACCAAACCAAATCAACCTGTTATCATCCCTTCCCCTTTTCCCATCCTTCCCTTCCCCATTCATCCCTATATTCATACAATAAAGATTAAAAACATCCACAGTGTGGCATGTCTTTGCTAGTGAAACATTAAAAAGCATGTCTATTGCAGAAGTTGCAGAAAGCAGCACATACCTGTTTGACGTTGTAGGCAAAGAGCACATACTTCATGTCTGGGCTTATGGAGTATCTGGTGGCTTTGAAAGTATCCTGGAAAAACATGACAGATGTCATCCTCATTACTGCAAGGGATCGGAAAGATTCACCCCAAAAACTACAGACTTTGCCTCAACATTTCTGCTGGGAACGACTCGTTCTAAAAACCTTAAAGTGTCGTATCATGAAAAAAAGTAACTTTCTTGATCTTTAGAGATAAAAATGTATAATCTGTACTATAAAAGCATTCTGTGACTAAAACTTAAAAAATCCCAAATGGTCATCTACTAAAACTAAACAGTTTAAAACTGCAAATAATGTCACAAAAGACACTCTTCCTGAACAACAGAGCAGCCTAGTCTAAGAGGACTGGTAAATCAAGCATGTCGTTATTATGGAAACACGGTCTTTTGTACAAATTCAGTTATTATTTAGTCTTGTGGATATGTAAACATTGCTAAGGTGACATAGATTTTTCAGGACAGTACTAAATAAAAAATGACAACAGTTTTTAATGATTAACATTGTGAACTGTGTAAACTGTGTAAGGTGTGTATATTTAAACATACGAGCTCAACAGTGTGTGTGTGTGTGTGTGTGTGTGTGTGGTAGGTTTTTACTCACAAACGTGGTGTTCTTCAACACGATCTCGGTCTCGTTTGTGAGGATGTTAAACCTGATCACATGTCCATGGTGATTTCTGTAGATCACCTCAGATTCTGGCAAAGAGAAAACATCAGAGCGTCAGTATTTAACAGCAAGTCATGTGATTAGTTTGTAAGAGTTTGAAGCGTTCAAGTCTCACAGGGATGCAGGATCAGATGCACAATTTGGTCAAAATGCTGATCTTGGAGGGTTATTTATGTAAACACAGTCAGCTATGCATGAATTAGAGTGAAAACACATCTGATTCGTCCATCTGTGTGTTATCAGATTTTACAGACCAGCTGCTGCTTGTCAAATAACTTAACACGGATTTGCTAAGTCCTATTCATTTCCAAATGAGTTCACTTTCTTTTCTGCATTTGACCTGTGCTCTTGCTTGTGTCCAATCTATCTTCAGACGCATAAACAGGCAGAAAGTAAAGAACTGCTGGTCTGTTTCACCTCGAGTTACTCATATTTATGAGCTGCATGACGGCTGTAAAGCTATATTTCCAGTCTGAGAGTCTCGCGGAGTCACTATTGACTGCAGTGAGGAAAAGCAGATGGTGAAACATTCATACAGCTCTCAGTTTTAAACTCTAAACCGGAACAAAACTCTGACTGCTGACAACAGAAAGCATCTGGTGAACTGACACAACTGATTTAATGCTGAAAGCTTGAGGAAGGAAACAGTGCTGAAGTCAGGAGATATTTGCTGTATTATTGGACTGTCCAGTAATTTGTAGTCCATCATAAAGCTGGATGAAGGGCTGCTCTGAATAATGCTGAATAATATTTTTACAGCACAAACATTTGTCTAAAAAGGCTAATTTTCCAGTGATGGTATTGTGCATTTAAAGATTAATTTTACGAGGAGAAATAAATTCAAACAACAGCAGACTTGACTCACACTTCTGTTACACAATCACTGATAAACAGATGACGGATTTGATGTGAAGAACTGTCTCTATTCAACAGCAGCACAACTGTGAAGCATTTCATCTTTCAGGGTTTGATTCAGCATAAGACAGGAGAACTGCTGATATCAAATATTTGTTCTCTCGTGCTCTGCGTGTGATGCCTTCACTCGTTCTGAGGGTCACGTGCTGAATGCACACACAAACACTCACTAGAGGACGATCTGCGTGCTGCAGCACATCCATGGATCAGACTCACTGAAGAACAGAGTTAAGCTGAAGTCTGGATGGACTGCAGGACTCTGATAAACACTGATCTGTCTAGAACAGAAGCTGAAGGATTCACTGCATCACACTCACGATGAAATATTCATGCTGCTGCCGCCAGTGTAAGACCTGAGTGCCCCTTTCCCCATCCTGTTACCATAGCAACTACCACATCCACTACACACACACACACACGCAAACACACACACTCACACTGCCAAGGCCTGTGATTCCTGATATGGCAGAAGTATTGCAGCGTAACTAGACGGTATTCACGAATCTGAAAGGTCAAGTTCTCAAAGTCACATCATCAGATGCTTTCACACACTTCATAAATTATTTAAACACATTCACGTCCTACATGCTGGCCCTATTTCTACCGAGTGACGTCTCATTGGTTCTTATGATGCAGGAAACAGTATTTGACACAGCTTTCAGTCAGGAATGAGTGCTAACAGGAAGTTAAACTGACACACTTACAGCCGTAGAGGCAAAATATGGAAAAAAGTCAAATGGTTGTGTTCATGCACAGTGTCCTGCAGGAAGCTTCAGACGCAAACCTGGAGAGACCGACAAGCCACAGTGTCTCGAACTCTCGAACCCTAACCCTAACCCTAACTATGAGGAGGATCGGTGATGATCTGAGGAGTTTCTGAAGGACTGGAGTCTGGCACAATCGCCTTTAATCAACTCATTTATCTATATGTGTATGTGTATATGCCACTCTAATACACATAATGCAGTTTCTAAATAACCTTATAAATTATAAAAATAATATTTGTTGTTTAAATTCATATTGATTTACACAGTGTCTCTCATAACTCGTCTTATAACAGATATATTTTAACATGACATAATTAAGACAGCACTAACAGGTAAAGTAAAATGTAATGAGTCTATAGTCTAATATTTGTTCTCTAGACTTCATCTATCACGCACTAATGAGCAGTGGACACAGATGAGTTCCTGAAGAGGTAAAGTAAATCTGATGTTTTATTGCCTTCTTTCTGTGGCTGAAACACTGATAGAGCGATTACATGAGGTGTGAGACGTTTATTCTGTGATTAAACTAGTAAAGAGAAAGAGATGATTGTGTTGCTGCTTGAACTGCGGTGTTTAATCAGCGATCTGTCACGCCACATCAAACAGCATCAAACAGCATCAAACAGCATCAAACAGCATCAAACAGCATTTGTTGTTTCCTGTAAAAAAGGACCTAATTGGAAAGATGAGACTTTGATTCTTATCAAAAGTAACAATATATAAACCTGGAAGTTTCCAAAGAAGTTCCACCCCAAAATCTTCTGTATGAATGCGTATAGCATTATACCGCGACACATTTCCGCTGATTTCTACATCGTTCTCTGTTGAAGAGCTCTGCAGCCCAGCACAATCACTTATTAAGTCTATGTTTGCGGTCTCAAAGGTTTCATATAAATCTGAAGATTGTTTTAAAAAAACTACTTTAAATGGAAAATGTTAATGTCAGACAGATGGTTTCTTCTTGTCCAAGTAAGTGATAAATACTGTTTATTTCTCAGTGTCTGTGGTCATAATCAATCATCCTCTGCAAACTGCTGTGCTTAAGAGCTCATGATGGTGTACAGATGATTAATGAGGAATTAGCTAACCAACTGACCTCATCTACATGTGATTGCTCCACTGAGAAGACTTCAGTTACTCCTCTGCACTCCTCAGACCAGTTCCTCATCACTTCTAACCTCACACTTACTCCTGAAGCGCCTCACACTCCTCCGCTGGTCAGACCCTACGCTCTCTCTCTCCATCTCGTCTATCTTCTGTGGTTTCATCCTCACTTCCTGCTCTCTCTCAGTTTTCAGCTCAGGACACGAGCAGTGCTACAGACACTCTTTACTCCACTCTAACATCTTGCTTGACCACCTTTGCCCACAGTCGTCCAGACCAGCACGCACCGTCCCATCTGCCCCTGGGTGTCCGAGCTTCTCCGTGAACATCGCTCTAAACTCAGGGCAATGGCACAAATCTACCGACCTCAGTGTGTATCAGTCTCTCCTCTCTTCCTTCTCTACTAATGTTTTCACTGCAAAAACAACATACTACCACAACAAAATTAACTCTTGCACACTTTTCAAAACGTTCTCTTCTCATCTCTGTCCTCCTCCTCCTTCATCAACTCTTACAGCTGATGACTTTGCAATTTTCTTCACAAATAAGACAATAAACATCAGTGACCCATTCCCCACACCGCAGACTGATGATAACTTCATAACGACTAATAAACTTAAATACACACGTTTCCAAACTTATCCTTTCCAGTCATCATACGACCTTTCCTCATGATCCTTCCTCCGCTCACTGATGCAGCAAGAGTGGTCTTCAATCAGCCAGAAAAAGCTCACGTTACTCTTTCCCTCATTAGGGATCACTGGCTACCCTAACCCTAACCCATATTTTTCGCCAGCACCCGACCAACTAATACTATCATTTACCTATTCTATTCTATTCTATTCTATTCTATCCTTTTATCTGTTACTCACATTTTTGAACATAGACTTGAAAGTGCATGATGTGCCTACATTTTTATAATTCATGACTGAAAACATTTTGTAACATGATTTTATTGTACCATTTTCATGATAATGTTTGATTTTATAATGGGTTTCACAGAATGAATTTTGAGATTTTAAGCTTTCAAGTGATGTATCATTTCTGATGATTTCTGAAGTGTGATAGAGGAAAATGCAATAAAGAATAGAAAAGAATTTAATTAATCTACTACTTTTCCTACATTATTTTTAACACAAAAGATTGGTAAAATATCTATTAAGGAGTCTTAGACCTTTCCAACGATGTATAGTTTGTCATGATTATATCAGGATACTTTATACTGTTGCTGTTCTTTCGTTGATCTGATTGCTTCTATTGTTTTCATTTGTAAATCGCTTTGGATAAAAGCGTCTGGGTTTTCAAACTGAGGGTCGCGACACACATGTGGGTCGCACAAAGTCACTTGGCTGCAGCTAAATTAGCGTTTCAATGACACACACACACACACACACTCACACGGTTCAGTCTAGGGCTGCACGAATGTGACGAGTGGGGCGGGGCCGAGAGCCGTGGGAACGGAGCGAGGCCGGTGGAGTGATTGGAAATGAGCGACACGTGCTCCACTCACCGGTCTCGAGAACCACGGAGGAGATGGAAGGATATAAAAGAGGAGCGATGACAGTGAAGGACGAGAGAGGACCAGGCCTGGGCTTTATTTTGTATTTTGGTTTTGGTTTTTGCTTGTGCGCCGCAGTCGTCTGTGAAGGACTGTCGCACTGTTTTGTGTTTATTTGGTTATTAAAAGGGTTCCGGCCTCCTTCCTGAAGGAGTCATCAAGGCAGTGAGATCGCCCCTCCTTCCTCGCGGGCTTCGGCACCATTGTAACACATTAAAAACTTCACAATCACGGGGGAAAGAAGGAGGCGGGAACCGGGAAGCAATCATCACATCAATATAGCCCACCAACATTAATAACGAACTGCATTTTAGAATTGTAATTAAGTTCGCGTGCATTGGATGTTTTGAAGCGCTCATATTTTTTTTACCTATTTCACAAATTTTTTTATCTCAAAACTTGAGTTTTAGATCGTTCTGCTTGGCTTCTTATGCTTTTATAAAAAAAGTGTTGGATTGTGCTCAGTTCCCGTACACACACGAGAGGATCCTGAACACAACACAGCACAGATCACAGTTCACTGGAGGGAGCCTGCTTCACGTTATTATGGACACTACATATTTTAACGTCTGTAAACAAAACTTTTCAGGTGTACTCTAAAATAAAATGGTTATTTTTCTTAAATACTTAATTTCTGGCCTCAAACATTTAAGTAAGGTTAGGCTTAATGTCAATGTTTTTTTTCTCAAATATTTTGGTGGGTCGTGAAATTGATTTCACTTGTCTAGGTGGGTCGTAGAATGGAAAAGTTTGGGAAACACTGTGCTAAATGATTAAATGTAAATGTAATGTAATGAATGAGATCCATTAGAAATGAACGATGGATGTGGTTCTGTGGTCGTATCATCTTACCGTTGATCCAGTGAGCTTCAGGGTCGTGGACGTAGAAATCTGTGCTGAAAAGATCCTCCACCGTCAGCTTGGTGTCGCTGCCAGGCTGGGTATCCACTGTCACACAAACAGACAAACGAGAGCACCAGGTCAGTAATGGACTCACACGTCACGTAACAAACAGCAGAGTAACGCCGCTCACACCGCTGCTGATGTAAAGCTGGAGATTGTCACAATGCAAAAACAGGTAGGACCTGGAGAGTTGTGAACACGAGCACTGTAAGAAAATCACAATGAATGAGGGTTTGCTGTAGTACCTGGAGTGAGGAGGATCACAGACATAGTGATGAGAGAACAGACCACCAGAATGACCAGCAGAGCGATGGCGATCCCCTTCCAGTTCCTCTGAGGAGGACTCATTCCTGCCAGATCCTTCAGGAAACACAAACACACACAAACACCTCATTTCTTCAGCTGCCACAGAAACTGAGGCACGAATGTTGAGGTTTAACATGTAGTAATGACTTGAGTGAGTAATACTAATGTTTCATTTGGACTGATTTTATTCCCTCGAGTTCATTTGTTCATTTGATGAGGGACGAGTCTAAATGATCAGGGTAACAGACAATGTCTCATGTAAGATTCGTTTGGAGTCATGATGTTGAGATGTACTGTCCTGATTCCCGGAGCTTCAGCACACCGACATCAACGTGACCAAACGAAAGCTCCTGAATAAGTGTAGAAGAGTAAACCAATCTTGTTTTAAAGGAAAGTTATATTTAGATCTTGTACATAATGTCTTCAGTCAATGATAATCGCTGTTCTTTCAGAGGAAGATGAACTCTCCAGACCTTGGCTGTGAGTGTCTGCACACGTGTATAAAGACAGAGTAAGCGTGCACCGCTATTTTTAGTGAGGTGACACGTGTACCGCTGCTCACTTTGACCTCACCGAGGGCATATTTAGGACGTTCAGAGGACGAACAGATCCACAGAACCATCATTCATCTCTCAACATAAGCGGCAGACATCAGGTTCCTCTCACTGCGTTCCTTCACACGCCATCAAACACCGTAATCAATACAGAAGACGTGCACTTGAAACGTTCAAAAACCATACACACGTAACACACGTAACACACTCCACATAGGCAAACGTTAGCAATGTCACTGTGCAAAAGTCTCCTACATGTGTCTGTAAAGGCATGTGCATGTCAGAATTATAAAATCATCATGACTTCAGGGGCCAGAGTATCTCTTACTCTCTTCGGATTCAAATTAGAACAATCTACGATTTTTATTTATGTAACTGGCTTTAAAAAAAGAAGTTATGTCTAATTAGATGACTTGCTTGTGAAACTATAGTCTAAACATTTTATGCGACTGGCCACTGAACACAACATCATGTTTTCACAGTAAAATGCAAAGCCTCCGCGAGAACAAGAAACAAGTCATTCCTGTGAAGTTCATTCACATCAAGAATGAGCATTTACCTGACAACAAACCAAATGTTTTTACTGTATAGATCATTACATACATCAGAGCTTGTAGTGGCGCAAAACACACAGAATTAAAGGCACAAATGTTGGTGTGCTGTTGCCTTTCATGTCAAACAGATGAGAATGAACCTAACCCGTGATTAGTGAGGTTTATATATATATATAGGGGGGGGGGAGCTATAATGCAGTAATGAAGTACATCGTTATTTCATATCACACACACAGACACTGAACTGCAGAGACGTTTCTCAGAGTGCTGTGCTGTTTTTTTAATGTAGTTTCATGGTTCCCTGCATCTGACCTCATAATGTTATTGTGTGCTTTCATTTTCAAGAAAGAAGAGAGAAACTAATACATAATGAATGTGAACCCCTGCTAATGGTCTGTTTGTGAAGGCATCATAATGTCAAATACATTTATTGAGCTGATGTTAGAGATCAAACCGCATCAGTGTCGCTCAGAAACATACAGCACTGAATATCATCTGACATTTACAAATGTATCAACATTAATAATGCATTATTGTCACCAAATCTCATATTTCTATTCCATTACTTCAACATGAAACAGGATTTGCAGAAGCATCCAGATCCTCATCTCACTGTACTCTGAGTTTGACTCATTTAATTATCTGATGTAGGGATGCTCATATTGACCAATTAATCATTAAAAGAAAGTTAGAAATGTGACTGATTAATACTATCAGTTAAACAGTTTTGCCAGGATTATGGACTGTCTGTGCATGTTTTGCTCATTTCTCTTATTTGGTCATGTTCCTGACGTCGTCTAGGCTGATTGTCATTTGTGATCATGTGTTTCTCCAATTATCCTGACCTATGTATATAAATCTATGCTTCTGCATTCTGTCTCGGTCAGGTCTACTTGTTATGTCCGTGTGTTTCCTGCTGTTCCCAGCATTCGATGTACCCTGTGTTCCTTGGGTTAAAGACTATTTCGTTTATTCCACTACTCCATTGTTGCCAGAACGAGTGACAGAAGACCCAACCAACTACAGTTACCTCCATGTGTTCAATGTTTTTCCTCAATGATTTCTTTTGATCCCGCTGTTTCCATGGACCTCCCTTGCCTCAAAGTCCTCCTCTTGCTGGAGAAGGGGGACAGAACTCTCCAGAACCATACAAGACTGTTCCAGCTGCTAGAAACAACCACCAGCTACCCAAACGACACGCTCATTCTCATGCTCATGCTATTCTGTGAAGGCAGCTTGAACACCGCAAACAGACCTTCATCTGAAGATGGTCCTTAAGAGGATTTCACTGCCTTCGTGGAGTGGACATGGTTCACTATCCACTGCCTGTCCTGTGATTTCGTCAGATCCACTCCAGACCCAGTGCCCAGATCACCAGTGCATCAGCCTGAGCCCACCAATGATGGAGAGCCAATTCCAGCCGCGATCGACGAGCCAGCGCAGAGCAGAGTGACTGAGTGGAGGATCGTCCCGGACCTGGAGCTCAAGACGTCAGACCAGGTGTGAGAGCCGCACCTGTGCGATGCCCCCCACGAGGGAGAAAGCTGCAGACTGTGTGCACACGTTGAGGAGCTCTGCCCCCTGCACTGCAGCTGAGAGGGAGATGAGTATGATCAACGAAGAGGAGAGTGCTCCAATCCCTGAACCCAGTCCAGACCTCCCTCCAGTGCCCACTCCTAGAAAGAGCACACCATCGTTACGGTGCAAGCTCAGTGGGTCTGCCATCCTCCATCCTCCATCCTCGATGGCTGGAGATTCCCTCACCTCCGCCTCCAGCCTCCTGATTCACTCACGAGTTGTTCAAACTTCCTGAAATGAGTTAAAGCCAAATACTGGATTGCATTTATACTGTGAAAAGTAATTGAAAGGGGTCATATGATGTTATTTCAAGTTTTCCTTTCTCTTTGGGTGTTACAAGCCGTTTGTGAATAGATAAGATACCTGCAAAGACTAAAGTCTCAAGCTCAAAGAGATATACTTTATAAAAGTTAAGACTTAGTTAAGACTAAACACGCCCCCCCCCCCCCATGTCTATGTCACTGTGTGGGAAGATTTGCATAACACCACCCAAATGTTCTCGCAAATAAAGAAAGTTAACTTCATTGCAGTCATGTGAAAGTGAAACTACTCGTTAAACTGTTTGTAAAGGACACAACTAGAAACCAGTGGTTAAGTTGTATTTACATCACTGTCCCAAATATTCAGATGTTTGCAGGGCATTTTACGGAGGACTGTTTCCTGGGACAGTAGTGTACAATGCCGGTGTTCTGACAAACAATGCTGACTCACAGTCTGTAAGTATGTTTTCATATGTAAAGGATTTGCCACTAATGATTCAAACTGGTGTTTTGAGCAGTGTAGAGTAGAACTTGTTGAATGTCGTTTCTCCGATCACAAATGCAGAAATGTTTTTATGTTTACTCGGCACAATGTACAATGCAACGTGTAAAAAGACATTACAAGTCATTATAATCAGTAAATATGTTCCCACTGGATGCAACAAATGCTTCGTTTGTGTTTTATTGGTTTTGTCTCACGCTAGGACACACATCACAGTATGTTGAGGGGTGTACGATTTCTGTCACACGCTTGAGGCATTCGGCCAATCACACCTCGCTCTTCAGAACGATGAGGGTTTGTTAAAATGTACGTGTTTCAGATAGAACAATAATGTGCAGTATGTGGAAAATTATGTTTTTAACTGCATAAACACATTGCATTACATCAAATACACAAAATAGGTTTGGAAATAATATTTTTTTTTTACTGAACATATCTTGTCATTTGGCAATTAAATTGCATTCCATTTTTCTGAAAGCACTATTTCCTCAAAAGCACTATAAGAATTGTAAGTGAATAGGAGTCATTACATCCCTTAAAGCCCATTCACATCATGGACAATACACTTTAACAACAACTATAACTATAAAGGTCTAAAAGTGTTCTAATTCTATGAGAACAGAGAGTCACCATCATAACTATAACAGTAACATAGAGCAACAATATCATGGGAATAATTTTCAGTGTGATTTTTCCCCGCTGATAAACAAAACAAACATTGAGAGTAAATCAGATTCCATCAGACTTTAAAGAGCTGAAGCATTTAGCGCAGCAGATGACGAGCCTGTACACTGATGAATAAACAACAGCTTAACACACCTGCAGCACGTTAGCGGTGTATAACATTCAGAATGTTACTGAACACCTCCCAATATTCTCTCAGACTGACCAGCTCTACCAGAAAGACTCGAGAAGTGAAGATAAATCTCAAAAGTATTTATTTACAAAACCCAATACAAATAAATAAATAAATAAGTGTTTGGTGTAGGCCCCATCCGTAGATTAAATCTGAAGTCATAGATTCCAGCTATTCCTAATGAAGACGAAGGCAGGGCAGAGCTTAAATCTGCATGGTGGGGAGCATGGAGGGAAATGACAGCGCCAGTTTCTGCAAACACAAGGAAGTGTGAGTAGAGAGATTATATACTCCTTGTGTTGAGAGACGACTGGATAGATCTAACCGTTATACATGACGTGACATTAAGTCTTCTGAGTAGAACTTGTGCTGATGCTTCCATTTATAGAAAAACTGAAGTGTGTACTTGCGACACTAGGCTTTGTGCCTTCCACTGAGGCTTGAGAAACATGATCAGATCTTACTAATCTGCATTTGCACATCATCAGACAAATACATTGCTTTGATGCGCTCATCATCCCTGGCATGAATAGCACCAAAGGAATTATTTGAAATCATTTTAATGAAACATTCATGACAGAGTCTTAGAAATTGCCTCTATCAGAAAATAATTCCAATAAATGTCATATTTCCTACATTGAAATGTCCATAATTAAAGCAATTACAGTTGTGCATCAGAAGGCCAGCTGTGAAAATGGAGACTAAAAAGCATTTTCAATAAAAAGAAAAAAGAAAAGAAAGGAAAAGAACAAAGCTGCAGGTTAAGCTAAATTTCCCAGCAGGCAGAATTTTTACATTTAGATTAGCTGAATTTCAGGTACTGTAAGCTACATCTAACTACCAGAAATGTGTTTCTCTTTCCCAGTTCTGCATGAGTGTGTGAGAGAAGCTGTGGAGACAGCGATCGTCTGATGACCCAAACACAGCTGTCAAACACCAAACACAAACAACCTGCAGCGACGCGTCTGCATGACTGGACTCACAGATCTCACAGCTGAAACACATTCAGCTGCTTATTTGGCTTACAGACTCCAGTACTGTTTCTGGGCATAGGCAGGCTAGGCGTTCACCTAAAGCACCACCAGCAGGAGGACGCCAGGCAATAAAGCTAAGTTCAAAGGACAATGAAGAATAATGGTGCAAGGAAAAAGTGCACAAAATAAGTATTCTGTTGAGGCAGTATTTATAGTCGAGAAATCATGCTGCAAAATTGAGTCCAAAAGGTGTGTGTTTTTGCGCCAGTGCACTGTAAAAGGATCAGTGTGGTATGGTATAATTTGCTATTTCACAAGATCAATACATTCTTTGTTAAACCGCTTTGTTGAATTTAACGCATCCTTACAGAAGTGTTGAAATGAATTAATTCACTTTTCTAACGGTGCTTAATGGGAGGAGTGCTTCTCAATATCCCTCCTTGTTTCATCCATCCTCTGTCCTTCATCCCATGACGCGGACACCGCTGGAGCTCAGCCATCTTGAAGGACATCTCAAATCTCTAATTGCACCATGAGGAGGCGAGGATCGAGGAGTGAGGAGACTTCTAGAGGAGCTTCGAGTGAGGATACACAGATGCATCCTTCGTGTGTGTGTGTGCGTGCGTGCGTGCGTGCGCGTGCGTGCGTGTGTGCGTGTGTGTGTGTGTGTGTGTGTGCGCGCGCGCATCACTTGGATGGGTGAAATGCAGAGCACCAACCTTACATTGAAGGTTGTGGGTTCGATTCCCAGGGAGCACATGTTAAGTAAAAACATTTTTGCCTGAATTCACTGTAAGTCGCTGTGAATAAAAGCGTCTGATAAATGTAATTATGTGATCATTTTTAATGCACATTAATAAGGGAAATAACGCACTCTGATGCATGCAATCTGCTTGTTTGGTTTTTGCGATACTCGATAATTCCATGATGTCTCACGAGTTCAGTATTTACACTATTTACACAACTATTTAAATTTGTTTTGACACAACCACTACTGTATAAAGCTCTTTAGAAATAAAGCTGACTTGACTTCTTTTTAAAATCAACACAAATGATGGAACACTAATGAGGCGAACAGCAGGTAGTTGGGATGAAACCTTACCTTTAAATATTCCTAAATATTACAAACTAAAACCTTTCACACATTATATGCGACAACTGCCACAATTCAGTCTCAGAGTGGACTGGTGTTTAACTCAGTTCTCCAGCCGTGTTTGTCGCGCGCGGACAGGTGACGCGTCGTTCTTCATCGCGCGTCCTCCGGTGACTGTATCTGATCACTGACGGTCTGGACAGGTGCTTTAGTCACGGGTGCCCGTGCTCAGTCCCCAATACAGTGCCGAACACAAACTGATTCACTGGTGATGAAAGAAACCTGACAGCACAGCTGTTTTATATTTCATTTGCATTTACACTGAAAGCCCGGTGATGTCACGAATTTGCTGACAGAACGGGTACGGGCGTCGGGTTCGCGTGCACGCGATCCATTACCTGATACCCACCGGATTCGGGGGAAAACGTTACAAATAAGATCAAATGTGGACAAACATCTTTGTGTGTGTGTGTGTGCGTGTGTGTAAACACTGAGTAACATATGAAGATGCCGTTCGTTACCTCGTCCTGCGGATTCGGTCTTTGGCTTTGCTGCTCTTTGGTGGCCGTCATGGTTCCTGCTTCAGATGCCGCTGAGAAATCCCCCCAAAAAAACCCGAAGTGGTTATTCTATCGCCGTTTCAGGACCAAAGAACCGCTCCTCCGTTTGCTCTTCGTCCGTGGAGGAGCGCAGCTTTCTTGGCATTCCACCGCAGCAGCGCGCGGACAGATAGAGACGAGATCGATTCAGCAACGATGATCTAATTCTGATCTCTGTCGAATTCAAACTGATTGCAAAGAAGGGATGAAAGAGCGGAGCGAGATAGAGCAGCACGGACTGATGCTGAGCTCGAGGGGCGGGAGGACTGGCCTCGATGACGCGCGAGCCAGAAACAGACCGACAAACCGACAGGGAGACCGAGAGACAGACAGACAGAGAGAGAGAGAGAGAGAGACAGACAGACAGAGAGAGAGAGACAGACAGACAGCACCTGGAACAGCACCAGATATCAAATAAATCGAGGCGATTAAAACATGCAGCCTCGAGCAAGCATCATGACTGACATCTAAATAACATCCATCACCTCTGAACTAAAGCTAACTCCCCGACACAGAATTACGACTGTTTCGAGAAAAATAACAAAACTATCATCAGTTTAACTGTGAATACAGATGTGACTCCACAAATGTTACTCGCATTAATTTCTATGACATGATGAGTTTATATATCTCACACATCTTGTCTTGTTGGCAATTGCTTGTTGATATAAATGCTTCTCATATCAAGGCCACACTCACACTGCAGATGAATGTCATGGCGCTACTGAGCGCTTCTGCACAGACACATCGGTCATTTATATTCAGAGCCGGTGCAGCGCCGAAATTTGCACCCTGTCAGGTTATGCACCCCCCAGTATTGGTAGGATGAGGAGATGGTGTGGAGGAGGTTTAGGATTAGGGGTGGGTTGGGATTAGGCAATCAGGTAGCGACTTCAAGGAGAGGGTGCATAAATCTGGCAGGGGTGCAGAATTCGGCACAACACTGGTATGGCCCAAGGCATAAGCGAACTCAACGGTTGTTAAGGACCCCGTGGCCACCAGGGGGCCCCCATGAATACATCAAATGTCTTGATTTTTTCGGTTAATCTATTTGCACATCTGTGCAAACAGTCCTCCTTGTTTGCAGAGGCTAGTTACATTGACTTTACATTTACCCCACTAGTATCAGCCCCGGGCCCATATGCAAAAAATAAATCGGTAAACTTCGCCTTGATTTTTGTGAAGTAATTAAAGTTTTGTGGATCGTGATTCACAAGCTGTTTATTTATGGCATAAATGCGACATCCCGTATGTTGTTAATTATCAGTAACCTTAGTAAGTGTTCAGTATTTTAAAGTGAAGTACAGTAACATTACTGGCAGTTTTAGTAATGTTATGATCAATATAATAGTTATTCCTATGTATGAATATACAATGTGTTGTTTGCATGGATCAAACAATCTAAAAAGATACAATAAACCTTGAAGTACTAAATTAACCTTTATATGCACTATATTGTCACTCCTTCTTCATTGTTTCCAAAAAGTTGTGCTCCATGTCAAGATACAAACACAAATACAATAGACCGTATCATAGTACTGAGACTGCTCTCCTTAAAATTACAAATGATCTGCTCTTATCATCTGATCGTGGGTGTATCTTTCTATTAGTTTTATTGGATCTTAGTGCTGCGTTTGACACAATTGACCACAACATTCTTTTGCATAGACTTGAACACTTTGTTGGCATCAGTGGAAGTGCATTAGCATGGTTTAAATCGTACTTATATGACCCGCCATCAGTTCGTAGCAGTGAATGAAGATGTATCATATCGATCACAAGTGCAGTATGGAGTACCTCAAGGCTCAGTTCTAGGGCCGCTACTCTTCACGCTTTATATGTTACCCTTGGGAGATATCATCAGGAAACATGGTGTTAGCTTTCACTGTTATGCTGATGATACGCAGCTCTATATTTCCTCGCAGCCCGGTGAAACACACCAATTTGAAAAACGAATGGAATGCATAGTCGATATAAAAAATTGGATGACGAGTAATTTCTTACTGCTTAATTCAGAAAAAACAGAGGTGTTAATTATAGGACCTAAAAACTCTGTTTGTAATAACCTAGAACACTGTCTAAGACTTGATGGTTGCTCTGTCAATTCTTCTTCATCAGTTAGGAACCTAGGTGTGCTACTTGATCGCAATCTTTCCTTAGAAAGCCACGTTTCTAGCATTTGTAAAACTGCATTTTTCCATCTCAAAAATATATCTAAATTACGGCCTATGCTCTCAATGTCAAATGCAGAAATGTTAATCCATGCATTTATGACTTCAAGGTTAGACTATTGTAATGCTTTATTGGGTGATTGTTCTGCACGCTTGGTAAACAAACTACATGAATGAATGAGCTCCTTTTACATTATACTCCTCTACGTCCGCTACGTTCTCAAAACTCAGGCAATTTGATAATACCTAGAATATCAAAATCAACTGCGGGCGGCAGATCCTTTTCCTATTTGGCGCCTAAACTCTGGAATAACCTACCTAACATTGTTCGGGAGGCAGACACACTCTTGCAGTTTAAATCTAGATTAAAGACCCATCTCTTTAACCTGGCTTACACATAACATACTAATATGCTTTTAATATCCAAATCCGTTAAAGGATTTTTAGGCTATGTACCCTATGTACTTGCTACATCATTAGAAGAATGGCATCTACGCTAATATTTGTCTGTTTCTCTCTTGTTCCGAGGTCACCGTAGCCACCAGATCCAGTCTGTGTCCAGATCAGAGGGTCACTGCAGTCACCCGGATCCAGTACGTATCAAGACCAGATGGTGGATCAGCACCTAGAAAGGACCTCTACTGCCCTGAAAGACAGCGGAGACCAGGACAACTAGAGCCCAGATACAGATCCCCTGTAAAGACCTTGTCTCAGAGTTGCACCAGGACAAGACCACAGGAAACAGATGATTCTTCTGCACAATCTGACTTTGCTGCAGCCTGGAATTGAACTACTGGTTTCGTCTGGTCAGAGGAGAACTGACCCCAACTGAGCCTGGTTTCTCCCAAGGTTTTTTTCTCCATTTTGTCACCGATGGAGTTTCGGTTCCTTGCCGCTGTCGCCTCTGGCTTGCTTAGTTGGGGTCACTTCATCTACAGCGATATCATTGACTTGATTGCAAATAAATGCACAGACACTATTTAAACTGAACAGAGATGACATCACTGAATTCAATGATGAAATGCCTTTAACTATCATTTTGCATTATTGAGACACTGTTTTCCAAATGAATGTTGTTCAGTGCCCTTGACGCAATGTATTTTGTTTAAAGCGCTATATAAATAAAGGTGACTTTGACTTTGACAATCGAGAACTGCAGCCGTGGATATGAAGTATTTGCAATCATTTATATTATTGCTCTGTATCTTGTGGAGGTGACCCTGACATAAGGTCTGTAATGTTTGAATATTAAATGTAATTTCTTATTACACATGCACACACACACACACACACACACTCTTGTCTTATCTTTTTGGGGGGCGTTACATAGACATGATAGCCTTTATACTGTACTGATGATAAATATGAGTCCCTGAACCACAACAGGACACAGTCTGGATTGTTTGAAAAAAAAAAAAAAAAGGTATATATATGTATATATATATATATATATATATGGTATATAAATATAGTATATATATATATATATATATATATATATATATATATATATATATATATATATATATATATATATATATATATTAGAATTTGTTCTTTAAGGGGAGCTAAATTGTGTTATTGTAATGTTTTAAATATTGGGGTTGTTGGACCACAAACATCTGTTTTGTAGATTACAGCACACACATGTAATCTGCTAAACTCAATGCTTCTATATTTCTAAGGTTATAGGAAGCTCCAAACATCCTGAAAACACGCTGCACTGCTTTATTTCACACAGAAGACACATGCGGTTCTCCCTGATCTATAACCTCTGTATTCATCAGCTCCAGATTCAGTCCAGCTGAGGAGAGAGAAATGTCTGACCTGATTCCATCGGCTCGCGTGTGTTTGTGTGTATAATATACAATTATATGTGTGTTTAGTTCACTCTCGAACACTCGTCTGTGAAGTTCAGCGTACTAGAATAATCTGTCTTTAGTCTCTGTCTTTAGTTTCTTTGACAAAAACACAGTCTCAGTGTGGACAGGAGGCTGAAACGGAGAGAAAGAGATGTGTTTTCAAACTAGAACATATCAGTGTGGACAAGGCCTTACACGACTGGATCTGTGGGGTTCACTGGGTCCTAAATCACCCTGAAATAGTTTATTCTGAGATAAGTAATAATTAGAAAAATGACTTGTTTCTAACAAACATCTTTGAGTCTAGATGAATAAACAGCCTCAGACAGGACAGACATTTAAGGCATAATTCACAGTTGTCTCAGAAGACAGGGACATAACATGCTCATTCTAGAAGAAGCGTCTTACAATCTTAAATCCATTACAGTGTACAAAACAATCATTCTGTCAGCAAGACGAGGCCTACTTTTAACACTGAAGTCCTGCAGGTTCTACAGTAAATACAGTCCATAACTGAGATATATACATAACTGAGCGAGAGCGCGGCATGTGATGAGCACCTTATTCAGCGTTGCTACTGACGACAGTTGCTATCGGGACCTCACGACTGACCAATCAGAATCAAAGCAGCTTCACGGAGATTAAAACAGCAGAATCAATTATGGAAATTCAGGAGGGACAGAAAACGACATCATAATTCCAGATGAATCAGTCGATGAGTTTCCTGAACTACTCGTCACACACAGCGCTGAAGTGCTGCCCGGAGTGTTAGGATTGAGTTCAGCCACATGTCCCCATTTCATCGTGTGTGTGTGTGTGTGTGTGTGTGTGAGTGTGTGTGTGTGTGTGTGTGTGTGTGTGTGTGTGTGTGTGTGAGTGTGTGTGTGTGTGTGTGTGTGTGTGAGTGAGTGAGTGTGTGTGTGTGTGTGTGTGTGGATACACACTCATTAAGGTGAGACAGCGCTCTCTCTCTCTCAGGACTGTACGCTAATTACTCTGGGTCAGAGTGATAATTGCATGAGTATGTGCTGGATTTGGCACTATTAATAAAGTTCAGTAAGTCTTCTGCCCTCTGACCCCCCGACCTTTACTGACCCTCACTTAATTGAAGAGCTTTAAAATTGAGGCATAATCTGATCAACAAAAAAGAGCAGTAGCCAAACGCTCCAACCATGGGATGAGAACAGCACTTTCTCTCTGAATCACCTGTGCTGATGAATTATCTCTCACACAGACCAGACAAATGCAGGAGATTTGAATTACACACAAAACTACGCTCGTTTGAAACTAGATTGTTTTCATGCAACACACTGCAAACATCTTCCGCTGGAATAACTCGTAATGAGAAGTTTCTAAACCTGCTGTCCAACAAAAGACAAAAGATATATTCTATACTGTCATTAAAGGCTATGTTGATTAGCAATGGATTATAAATACACTTAATTTTTATAAAAATACCCAAGATGGCTTGAAGAACACAGATAAACTATATTCATAGCAATGCTTGGCACTCACACACTCTCTCTGAACAAAAGACACACATCTTTAAGCTTTCTTCAGACTCATCCTGCAAACTGTCTATTCAGATACATCAGACCACATTGAATGACCAACATCTTCCCTGCGTGGACATAAGATGACCAGCAGAAATGCTTTTCTTTGTCCTGTTGTCTTGCTGTTTGTGTCTGGACACGTCCATCATGAGGTTAGAGATCAGCCCTTCACGATTCGTCCGGACTGACCGATGACGAGGAACACGAGGTCGCAGTCATTGCTTTAATAAAGCATTGATCAGACATTAAAGCATCATTTCTGTAAAGCACTGAAATATCTCTGGAACGCTGAATTGTTAGATAAGATATAAAAAATATGTACAACTGGACTTGATTATGGACCATAAGAAAGACGTATGGTATGTTTTAGAACAAGATCAAGCAGAATCAACACTGATGTAAAATTCTCTGCATTGAGATACAGTGAGCAAAGAAAACCTAACATGATTCACATCTCTAAAATATTTTATTTTCTATGCAGTATATTATTATGGGGACAACGTATTGAAGAGCAGTAATGATCCATAAACTCAACGGTTCTACAGCAAAATCATATCTCAAAAGAAATGCTTCAGAAAGCATGATTGTTTCCTTTACTTTTAGGAGCTGAATCAATAATGTGACACAGTTCATGTTGAGCTGACAGCATCATGAGGCCTGTGTGTGCTCCGAAGACTGTTAGCAGAGACACAGGCGCTCTCTAGTGGTCATTACAGAGCAGTACAGGACAGCAGAGAGCATCACTTACACCAGCACAAAACAGATCTAAACACGTGCTCTCTGAGGTACAGACTGAAGATGATGCACTAAATGTGTTGTGTTTGTCACTCACTGCTGCTGATAGAGAATAAATCAGGTTCTGTCGCAGTGTAAACCAGCTTTAACATCTGCTCATCATGGCTGGAGGCCAGAGGTGGGTAGTAACGAGTTAAATTTACTTCGTTGCATTTACTTGAGTAATTTTTCGGGGTAACTAATACTTTTCGGAGTTTATTTAAAGATGGGTACTTTATACTCTTACTTGAGTAAATTTTTTGGGAAAAATTTGTACTTTTACTTCATTACTTTGGGCGACGCTCCTGTCATTACTTTATCTTAATGCAATAAATGTTATAAATGCTTCAGTTTATTCCAAACGCGCCGTCTACTTTTCTCTGGGAAATAAGCGATGCCCATTCGCGAATGATTCATTCTTTTGAGTCAATTCTGTTCAAAGGCTTGATCAAACCAATTGGCAAACGAGTGAATTGGTTGATGAATCAGTTTGAAGGAGTCGTTCAGTTCCCTGCCGCACGCGCTGAGCGTCTGAAGCGGTTCACTCAGAGTTGTAACGTTTAACATCAGCAGTGTTGAAAATGTGGCTATGAAACTGCACTGAATTGAAAGCAAATCTGCAAAGGCTATTATTTGCTTGCGATGGAGATCCTTATTAGATCACCACGTGTGCTGTCTACTGTTTAACAGGTAATAACTTGGGCTACATTTGATTACAGTACAGGATACCACTGTGACATTAGTTTGTTGTACGTGTGTGGAGTCAAGTTGAATGCAGCTTCCAAAAGACAAAAAATAGCCGATTAAGATTTTATTAATTTTAATACAATCACACCAGTGCGAGTATGTTCGGCGAGTCATATCATCAGCTGCTAAATTCAGATCTGTGATCGATTGCCGGTGCTGAGCCAGAGATAGACGCGTTCTTACAGCGCTGCGCATTAACCAATCACACACTGTGCTGTTGAGCTTTTGAATGCAATGGCCAATCAGAGGTGTTCCGATGAGTCATCGCTGAAATGCCGGTGCTTCCTTCACTCGCTCACTGACTGAATACCTCTATCTGCCGATTTCTTTCGTTAGAAACGACAAAGTGCAGATGTGTGTATGAATCTATAATTAAGATATTGATTTCTAATGTCCAATAGTCCTCAAATAACATTATAGTCCAATATCGTCTAGTTAATGAAAACGCGGTATAAATTTCGTCATCAGATATTATTTTTAGCTCATCATTAATTGGCTGTCCAACTAACTAAACACCGATGATACAGGGGGGTGGTCGGTCAATATGGATATGGTTTTATTTTTTGGTCAATGGTGATATTTAACTTTTATTGCCAAAATAAGTCAATCAAAGACATCATTAATTTTATTATTATTTGAAATATACACAGTGATTATTTTTTATATAGTGTATAATATAATACAAATTTTACAATTAGTTTTTACCTATTTGTTGGGCACCCTGTCAGTCAGGGGCCCTTGGAATTGTCCTAACCTTTCCCCCATATATGGTGCCCATGCGGGTTCTCGAATCATTTCAATCAGTTCGGGAGTTCGTAATGGGTTCGCGAATCATTTGAGTCAGTTTGGGGATCGCGAATCATTTGAATCAGTTCGGGAGTTCAAAGCGGGTTCACGAATCATTTGAGTCAGTTTGGGAGTTCGGAGCATGAATCATTTGAGTCAGTTCGGGAGTTCGTAGCGGGATCCCGAGTCATTTGAGTCAGTTCTGGAGTTCAAAGTGGGTTCGCGAATCATTTGAGTCAGTTTGGAGATCGCAAATCATTTGTATCAGTTCGGGAATTCAAAGTGGGTTCGCGAATCATTTGAGTCAGTTTGGGGATCGCAAATCCTTTGAATCAGTTCGGGAGTTCAAAGCGTGTTCGCGAGTCATTTGCGTCAGTTTGGGTGTTCAGAGCGTGAATCATTTGAGTCAATTCGGAGCTGGTTCGCGAATCGGAGCTCCCGCCCATATTCGCAGCGGCTTCCGAAATAATTTCGCACGTTTAAAGTCTAGTGTGACCGCCCCTTCATGCTCACAGAACATCTGTGTGAGGTGTACACTCGTCCCTGTCTACAGAGCTGCTGTGCTGTAACCTGCTGATGCTGCTCACAGCCTCGGATAATAAGAGCTTTGTACCACTATACATTACTCAGATAATAGTTGTTTTATTGGATTGTGATTTTTTGTTTTTGTTTTCATTCAGTAGCTATCATTAAAATAATTGAGTTTAAAAAAGTTTCATTAAAAAATTACTTTAACTCAAAGTCAGGGCTGGAGTGCCATCTGGTGGAGTTCACCTGTAACTGCTGATAGGACACCACCTCAGTAAGACAAACTCAATGATCATTAAGATAGAAACGCTATCAACACAATCATAAACAGCAGCATAATAACACAGGTATAGAGATCTGTAGAACAAGTGGATACAGAATGAAATATATGGTAAATATGCAGACAGCGGTCATTGAGATGGCTATTTCATTCAGTTTTAGTATTTAACCCTTTCACAAAGTCATGCTAAATCATTCATGAGAGCACTAGACAATGTTCTCATCACATAGCAATGCTTACTAATCAACACGATCAAAATAATAAGTACTGTGGCATGAATAATAAATAATAAAATTATCCACCCCTAAACTATAGTAAAGTATTAAAACATTTTGATGCAATAAATAAGGTTGGTAAAACTTTACATTTAGGTTCATTAGTTAACAGTAGTTAACTGTATTAGTCAACAGGAACGAAGCATTAACAGCATTCTTGTTCATTTCAACATTTACTACTGCATTATTAAAATCAAAAGTTGTGCTTGTTAACATTAGTTAGTATATGCTGTGAACTAACCCTAAGAAAAATGAATAACTGTTTTCATTAACATTAACAAAGATTAGTAAATACTGTAATAAATGTATAGTTCTTGTTAGTTCATGTTTATACATTAATTCATGTTAACAGAAGACACCTGATTGTAAAGTGTTCTGAAACATCTGTACTTTTATATGTGTGTGTATAATGAGCAGCAGTTGTAGATGTTTTAGAGCAGTCTATGGTTAAATCAGATCTGATGATTCTTCAACAAACACGAAGAGCCGCTAGATCCATTACAGCTCTGCTGCTAAAAACAGATGTTTCCTTCAAGATGATAAATTATCAGTACAAAACTAAAACAACTGTGTCAATGTCTCATTTATCCACAAGATGTGAAGTTTCAGAGGAAGGAAGCATCTGTTTTAACTCCATTGAGCTCACTGTGTCTCTGTGAATGAAGAGATCCAGGACAAAAGAGACGTGAGGTGAGGACTTCAGATCTATGACGGTCAATACTAAAGCACTAAAGTGATGAAATGTGCTGCTCTGAGGTCTCATGATGTAGACACATTTACAGGAACAGGAGGTGTTTGTTACACGGACCTGAACGAGAGAAACCCCGTCAGAACAAGAAGACCACGACTGTAAACAGCAGATATTTCTGAGGTTATTATCTGGCCATTTCTCTCTTGAGCTGCACAAATAAACCTCAAGCGCTGATGAGAACATTAGGAAATGAGCTGGATGTTGGATGAGTTTCACAGTCTGAGAACAAACAGCACAGCGCTGACATCGATTCGTACGTCTAAAGAAGCAAAGCAGAAAATCTCTGGGTTTATATTAATCCAAAGCAAATTCATACATTTCATGTTCAATCTGATGTTTAAATAAAGTTGGGACATTATTTACTTTAAATACCCAATTTTAATATTTCTTCCTTTTTTTGTAAACAGACTCATTATTGATTTTTAAAACATTTTCATGTTGTTTCTGTTTTATTATAAAGAAAAAAATACTGGGTCAATAGATCCTCACTAACCACTGCTTGTTGTTACAGAATTTTCCCGAAGCCATGTAAAAATGTTTAAAATTGCACAAACCTGTTAGAGACTTAATTTTGATAAACAGTATGTTTGTACATCAGAAGCATTAAACATAAAGGATGCAGTGCTGTGGTCTGCTGACCTGGACACCACAGACGCTCGGCTCGTGGAGGAGTTCTGCATCTGATGCGTGGGAGCTCATGCCACCCACCAACAGCCATCATCATCTACAACAACCATCTTTAATTCCTCTTTGATGTGCCATTACACCAATAACAGGAAACTATTATTCCAGGATTTGCAGAACAGATCAGACCATCACCCTGCAGCGGCTGTGATGTCCAGAAACATGAATGATTTATCAGTGCTTCTGAACAGAGCCAGAGTGAAACATACTGAGAGAATAATGCACACAGATTCATAAAATCTGAATCATCTGGTGTAAATGCTGCACGTTCATTAGTGATTGACATCAAATCAGGATTGTTGAGTCAAACGAGCATCTGATTACTGTACTGTAACATACTGTAACTGAACATGTTTGTGAATCTCACACATGTATCTGAGCAGAAGCAGTGTTTGTTCGGTTCTGAACTTCATCTCTCTTTTAATCTCCACGAAAAAAAAAAAAAACTCAATGCGGCGTCCAGTTTCTTCTGTCATTTCAGTTCCTGTAATGCTCTTATCTGTCTGAGTCTCGGATGCTATCAGATGAGACACATCCAGACGCCCTCTTCATTCAGTTAGAAAACTCTTAACTAAGTACGCCAGAGTTTGTCACAGCAGATGCACATTTCAGTGTAATATTGGGAAGTGGCTCTCTAGGACTGATACTGAGGTGAAAACCTGTGTGTAACATGAGTTTCCATTATGAGCATATCTGATATCACACACTGTCTCTGAAGGTAATATGAGAACACAAACTATACCATACTGACCGCATTGAGTGTGTGTGTGTGTGTGATGTTGAGCTGATGGACAGACGCATGAGTGATGTCTGATCCTGACTGACCTCGTGAGATCTAATCCTAACAGCAGAGGAGCCGATCGTTCACACACATGATAATATACACAATATACAGCATGTGAATGAGCCACAGTCACCGAGAAGAGCGTCCTGGAGATGTTAGATGTGAGATGCTGGTCCTGTTTATCACTGCGAAGCTGCTCTGACTCCATCTGTACTGTATAAAGAGCTCTAGATATAAAGGTGACCAGAGACTCAAGTATAGATCAGGGATGAGGATGAGGAGGATGAAGATCCTTCAACAGCGTGAAGCATGAGGTGAGCTCTGCTCCGGCTTTGATCACTCCATCATAAACTATTAAACATTCATGAACCACACAGAGAGCTTCACTGCCTCTCAAACACATACCAATGAACACAGAAATAAAAAGACCAAGACTGTTTTTATACCAATTATTATCAAAACAGAAAAGACAAAAGTCTGCGTTACTGTGTTCATCTCATCATGAACCTGTAGCTACTCATTCATCATTGTACATCAGCAGAAGAACATTCTTCAGAATTATTCACGTCTTGAATTAAGTTGTTTTATAGTATTTATTTATTTTTATTGAAAGCTTTTTTCCGTCACTGCTTTATTATGGCTCAGTCCATCTCAAAATTTCTATTGGATTGGAAGCAGTGGTCTGAACCTGAAATAATCCGATCTGCAGGACAAAATTAAACATGCAACTGCTTGGATCTGACCATATTCTCCAGGACTCAACACTAAACAATACTCAGAATCAGTTCTGAATCATTAAAGAGACTTGTGATGCATATACATATATATATATATATATATATATATATAGTGAAACAAAAGACAAACAACAGCAAAACAGGAAATATCGAGATATTACATGACAACCACATCATCTGAATTATTATTGATCATCTGTGATTGATCCGCCACTGTTTTCATTCCATCACACAAACTCCAGTGACGTCAGCAGCGAGAAACACAGAAAACACTTACTGTGATGCTCTTGGATGATGAGGACTGACATTTGACCTGATGAGACACGCTGGCCGTTTGATTCATCGAGGAGCAGCGACGAAGATCTGATCGATCAGTTCCGTGTGATCAGTTCCGTGTGATCAGTTCGTCTGTCCGCCAGAAGCGCCTCGGTGATGATCGATCAAAGAGAAAAGCGAATGAAGCGAGCG
The DNA here is from genome assembly GCF_023724105.1 of Carassius gibelio. Classification (NCBI taxonomy): domain Eukaryota; kingdom Metazoa; phylum Chordata; class Actinopteri; order Cypriniformes; family Cyprinidae; genus Carassius; species Carassius gibelio. The sequence goes on from NC_068379.1 coordinate 24,668,289, forward strand.
GAGTTCTCTCTCCCTCTCCCTCTCTCTCTCTCTCTCTCTCTCTCTCTCTCTCTCTCTCTCTCTCTCTCTCTCTCTCTCTCTCCCTCTCTCTCTCTCTGTAGCGCAGTCAGTGTAACTCACTCTAGAGTTAGCGTTACTCGTGTTTGTTCCTGCAGATCTTCTTTCATGCCTTTATCTCTAATCAGTCGCATCTGGAGCAGCTCATCTCATGTGCTTCAGCATCAGCAGGTGTTCTGAACTTCACGTAAAGTTAGTTTTAGGCTAGATATTCGCTTCTATACACTGTTCTATAGAGTCAACAGTTTAACAAAGTCAAAGATAACACGATTATTTTGAAGAAAAAAAAAAAACCCGTTAAGGGACCGTCTGACAATTCTGCCGACTGGGTTAAAACGTCCAATGTATTTTAATTAAATTACTTTTTATATTAATAATAACACATTGCCATATTGTAAATCTTGTATTAAGTCTACTCATAGTGATTTACTACAGGTGAGATTTGCCAATATCTCCTTTTGTATTTGTACGGCACACAATTATTTTAATTTAAAAAGTTACTGTAAGTCACCAAAAGTGTTTTTTCCATTTTCCAAAGATTGTAGTACATTGCTAGATACAGGACTACAGGTGAGGTTTTGCCAATATCTCACTAGTAAGTCAATATTATATGTAGCAACATATTATAACCTTTGGAACATGATAAACCTTATTTTGGTGAACTGTAAAGTTTTTTTTTTTTTTGTTTGTTTGATTGTTTTTCTTCTAAACTTATTTGTTCACTGCACATGCGTAGTAGTGCAGTATTGTCCAAGGTGAGATATTAGCAAAACATCTATTCACTAGTTATTTACTAGGTATTTCTCTATAAACAATAACTGAATTATTGGGGTTCGTTTTGTACTGTGAGGTAAATCTGCAGACAGTCCCTAAAGTAGCGAATATAAGGAATATAGCCTAAGCCTAAAACTGTCTTCGCTCCTGTTCGAGATGAACAAACTCAGATACAGTACTGTTTGGGTTGCCAGAATCAAATGACTTCTCGCGAGTTTAATTCAGCGAGATTCACTTCTAAGATCACGAGATTAAGAAATTTGAAGAATTTAAACACATTTACACAACAAGAATTAAACATATAAAAATAGTTTTCAAGCTTCCTTACAAACTGGTGCGTAGTCATTATCATCACCATCATCATCGTTATTATAATTCTTATTTACTTTTACAGTTACTGCATTTCTGGTCTCAAATTGTAGCTTTTTACTTCTTACGGTTTATAAATGTTTGAATTTCTGTCATGATGGTTATTTTCCATACACTTAATGTTGTAACAAAGGTAATAATGTGTTGGTTATTATTATTATTATTATTATTAAGTCTATTTCCTGTTCAGACTGCATTGGTTAAATCTTATGGGTCTGTCACGTGATGAACGAATGACTCGAAAACCCCGAAGACTCAATGGATCAACAAATCTAGCCGGGTTTCCCGATAATGTTTGATGATGATCTTAGAGCTCAAGAGCGTTTTCTACGAGTAATTTTGCGATCGTTCATTATTGTTTCACGTGCGTTTCCCAACAATGCACTTAAAGCGATCGCACAGCTGTGCTCTATCAGAGCTGCTTAGGAGTCGCTGTCCGTTTCTCAAGTGCTGAAATCTCACCTTGTAGAATGGCTCTTCATTGTAGTACACTATCTTTTATTGATGTTAACCTATGCTGCGTTCCAGACAGACAACTTGGATATAATAACTATAACACAATACAATATCATATTATATTATAGTCTATAATATTATACTTTACATAATAATGTATAATATACTTTATATATTTATATATTATGTTAGGTCAAAAATGTTAGCCTGAATGCACTGTAAGTCGCTTTGGATAAAAGCGTCTGCTAAATGCTTACATTTATTTAAATACATTTATTTATACACTGTATAGAGAGAGAGAGAGAGACATTATTTCGGATCAAATACACTTCAGCAAGTCATTGAGATATTCCCCCCCCCCCCCCCCAGTCTTTGAAACATTTCCTACATATTTTATTATTTTTTCTTTTTTATTATTCTTTTTGTTGTTGTTGTTGTTTAGTCATTTAATTTAAACGTGTATTTTTATATTTCTGCCATTTTTATTTCATTTATAAATTAATAAAACAAAAATAAGAAAACGAGTCATACAGTGTAAAATAAAGCACAATCAAATCCTAATATTATAATCACATTGCGCTTGAATCCAGTTAAAGGTGTAATCTGTAATCTGTAATTACTCCCAGAGACGACTCGTTGTTCCCGAGTCATGTTAAAGAATCGTTCAACAATGACCCATCACTACTTGCCATAAATCAAAAGCTACAATGAATATGTTGGAGGGCAATAATAGTAAGGAGATATTTAAATGATTTATTACTGAAAATAGGCTCATCTGCTCCCAGTGTGCTTTTACTGAACTTTAACCCACTCCGGTGTGTGGATGGAGTGTACTGTATGTCAATCACTGCATTCACAGCTGGTCAGTCCAGTAAATCAGGCATTTGCTCTCCCTTTGTTCTGATTATTTAAGCTATTCTTCAAGAAAATCCTGCAGCTCCTGCATTTCTTTGCTTTTCCATCATTTAATGCACATAATATCTTCCCATCAGCATGATGCTGAGATCAAGCTTTACATGGAGGACGAATGACAGATTCATATACAACAATTACAAAAATATGCAACCATTCACTGATGCTCAGAAAAAATATACAATAAAAATATATAATACAAAATAGTGTTCCCTTTATATTTACAAAAGACTTGTCACTCACCCCATCCCAGGGAACATGTTAGGAGAAAACTGTGAGGCTGAATGCAATGTAAGTCACTTTGTATAAAAGCATCTGCTAAATGCATATATTCAAATTCACTCACTTCAGTTCATCACAATAGCTCAAGTTCCCTTAAAATAAATGAAGCTCTCTACACTGCCCTACAGATCTGGGCCCATATTCACAAAACATCTCAAGGCTAAAAGTAGCTCAAAACTTGCCCATTTAGGAGAAAATCTTAAAAACATGGGCGTGCCAGTCCTACATTTTTTGCTCTAAGAGTATTTTACAAAGCATTTGAGCTTTAAATTAGCTCCTAAATCTGTGAAATGTTAGTAGTGAAGAGGACTCCTAGGTCTTGTGATGTGATGTGAATATATGTTATGTTTTGTAAATGTCTTACTATCAGCCATGATTTTTCTGCTAATTAAAAGGTTTTTATATGCATATTACCAAAATGTTATATGTATGTAGTAACTTTACATGGCAGCTCAATCTAATGTTAATGAAAACTGCGCATGTTTGTGTGGAGTGTGAGCTGAACAGATGGAGGCACGCTGAGATCATTTGCTCTTAAAATACTTCCACATTTTTGGTCATAGCCTACTGATAACAGTAATGCATCTTTTGTATCTGTAAAGACTCTTTACAGGATGACAATTAGCTGAACATATAGCATATTGTTTAATTAGAGACACTAAGACTGCATTTTAAAACCTTTATTTGAATATTGAAATATAATAATCTCTGGCACACTATCAGCCAATCACTGTGTGCATATTTAATAAGCATGCTGACATCGTCCATAGCAACGAAGTGAACCCCGCCCCTTACTCTTAGCTTCAGACTTCTGTCTATTCCTTAGTAAAAGTAAATAGGTTTTAAGAAAAAAAAACTAATCTAAAACGTTTTACTGACATTTGAAGAATTCTTATTGGTAAGATAAATGTTTTGTGAACATGGGCCTTGGTCTACACTTTAGTAAACCGCTCCAATCATTTTCATGTAAATATAAGCGGTTTTCTTCCCTGACACAGACGAAACTCAGGGTTCTGCTCTTGGCATCTCTATAACCCTGTGTACAGAAACATATATCTATTGAAAAGTTGATCTGGTGTCTGAAAAAGAAGTGTAGGTCGTGTAATTAGGATTGAGTTTGTGTAGTAAATCTAATTTTCATTTAAAATCACTGTGTATGAATCTTCAGCAGCATTGTTCTTGCAGTCCTGATGGAGGACTGATGTGCTCTCACAGGATCCATCCCTTCAATCCCAAACCCAGGGATGAACGAGATGCTCCTGAATCAGCCGATGCTCTCATTAGACAGACACAAACACACTTCATTAGAAACCATGAGCTTTTATTGGAATGTTTCACCATTACACTCAAATCCCACCGGTGTGTGTCTGTCTCTCTCTAAACCAGCTTCTGCTAATACTGATTCTGCTCAAGCACATGTTCATGAATAAACGACCTCTCGAGGTAAAACAGGTGAGTATCTAAAATGCCATGAAGAAAAAGACAGACAGAGAGAAAATATATGGATTT
>NC_068379.1:24677647-24712647 GCF_023724105.1 Carassius gibelio
AGTGTGAGAGGGTGAGGGGGCGAGAGGGTAAGTGTGTGTAAGAGGGTGAGTGTGTGTATGAAAGAGTAAGAGTTAGTGTGTGTGTGTGTGAGAGAGAGAGAGAGAGAGAGAGTGTACGTGTAAGTGTGAGTGAGAGGGTGAATCTGTCTGAGTGTGTGAGAGAGACAGTGAGTGAGTGTGAGTGTGAGAGGGTGAGAGGATAAATGTGTGTAAGAGGGTGAGTGTGTGTATGAGAGAGTAAGAGTGACAGTATGTGTGAGAGAGTGTAAGTGAGAGTGAGAGGGTGAGAGAGACAGAGTGAGTGTGAGAGGGTGAGTGTGAGGGTGAGTGAGAGTGAGTGTCTGAGAGGGTGAGTGAGAGGGTGAATGCGTGTGTATGTATGTAAGAGTGAGTGTGTGTGTGAGAGGGTGAGTGAGTGTGAGAGGGTGAGTGTGTGTAAGAGAGGTTGTGTGTGAGTGTGTGTGTGTGTGAGAGAGAGGGTAAATGTGTGTAAGAGGGTGAGGGTGAATGTGTGTGTGTGTGAGTGAGTGAGTGTGAGTATGAGAGTGAGAGTGAGAGGGTGAGAGTGTGAGAAAGAGTGTAAGTGTGTGAGAGAGACTGAGAGTGTGTGAGAAAGAGGGTGTGAGTGTGAGAGAGAGAGTGTGATTGTGAGAGGGTGAGTGAGGGTAAATGTGTGTAAGAGGGTGAGTATGAGAGTGTGTTTGAGAGGGTGAGTGTGAGTGTGTGTATGAGAGAGTAAGAGTTACAGTGTGTGTGTGAGAGAGAGTGTAAGTGAGAGGGTGAGTGTGTGAGAGAGGGTGAGTGTGTGAGAGAGGGTGAGTGTGTGAGAGAGGGTGAGAGGATAAATGTGTGTAAGGGGGTAAGTGTGAGAGGGTGAGAGAGTGAATGTGTGTGAGTGTGTGTGTGAGTGAGTGTGTGAGGGTGAGTGTCTGAGAGGGTGAATGTGTGTGTGAGAAAGGGTGAGTGTGAGTGGGCAAGAGGATAAATGTAAGAGGGTGATTGTGAGAGGGTGAGTGTGTGTGTGTGTGAGAGGGTGAGAGTGTGTGTGTGTATGTAAGAGTGAGTGTGTGTGTGATAGAGTGTGTGTGTGTGTGTGTGTGTGTGTGTGTGTGTGAGTGAGATAGTGAGTGTGTGTGAGGGTGAGTGTGAGTGTGTGTGTGTGTGTGTGTGTGTGTGAGAGTGTTGGTGTGTTCGAGTGTGTGACATACCACTGGAATGACGTGAGTAACTCCGTCTCCGCTGTCGATGACGGTTCCTGTGAGGGTTCTCTCACCGACCTGTCGAGACGTCCATGACGCTGCCAGAGCCAGAACAGCCTGACAAACACACACAGATCAGCCAAGAACTGAGAGCGAGAGTGTGTGTGTGTGTGTGTGTGTGTGTGTGTACCTGCACAGCGATGTACAGCCCCGGCACGTTAAAGGACTCAAACATGATCTCGGCCGTGTACTCGCGGTTCTCTGGAGTGTTTAGAGGAGGTTCGGTCTGCAGCAGAGAAACAGACACGTGTCACAGGAAGTGATGCGTACAGTTAGTCGACCGCAGTAATCACTCAACCCATTACTTCAGATCTCAGCTGAAGGACAGACGTTAAATATAAGACCATGTAAGCATTTAGATAAGCGTTTCCTCACCAGCAGGAAGTAATGGTCCTCAGGTTCGGCTCTCAGATACTTGAAGATCACCTGCTCCATAAACCTCTCCATCAGATCCCAGTCCTCCACGATCCCGTGCCGGATGGGCCACTGCGGAGACACACACACACACGCTCAGAGATCACGGAGATCATCATGCAGGTAATCAGACTGTGTCAGACTGAATAAAGGAACAGTTCACCCAAAAATGAAAATGTGCTCCTCCTCAGATCATGACAGATTTTGAGGAGTTAGTTTCTCCATCAGATTTGAGAAAGTTAACATGACATCACTTGCTCAATGCTAATCCACAGTTAAAAACATCTGTTCCAGCTCGTGTCTTCTCCAGATGTTAAGTGATGGTGCTGTGGATTACCTTCTTGCTGAAAGATTTTTCTCTTTTCATGTTTATCACTGAATCTTGGACTCAGGTAGGAGATTGAAGTCCTTTTTCCAAACTTTTTTCAAAGATTTTCTATTGGTCTAGTTTAAAATAAAAAATTATCTTGCTGTCTGATAATTGTTGCAAAAGTTATTTTTTCCAGTTTTGAAGCTCAGCAAGTAAGTTCTGAGTGGAACGGCCCTGTTCTGTAGGAGGTGTTGTATTAAGTTAATGAGGTATGTCAGTACAAAATGGACCGTTTGATATTAGTTGGCGACTGTGATGTACATGTTTGTTGCCCATCAAACTTAAGTTTTTAAGTCTTATGGAATCTTTTAATCTTTTATCCCACACTTTAGCTCTAGTGCTCACTTATAGGCTTTCTGTTTCTGAGCTTGAGCTTTCTGATGCAATTATCTCTGACCACAAGTCTATTTGATTCTCTTGCTCACTGCCAAATATACTTTCTCCATGTGATGTTGTTAAGCTGTCTCTGTCTTATTCCTCTCTCTTCCAAACGGTTTTTAACAAGCGTTTTAATGAACTGAGCACACAGTTGTCCTTGGACACTTCACTTTCTGATCTGAATGTCGACCAACATTTTGAGATGCTAATTACTGTACAGATGGACTTTTTAAATGGTTTTAGACCAAAACCTAAATCTGAAAGGTGTTTAACTCCCTCAAAACCCTGTTCTGTCCTGATGTAATTCACCCACATTATTCTAAACCGTTAATGGAGTCTGCTGGCAACAGAATGGTTCTGTTCCTGTGTGCTTGAAATTGGCCTCTATTACTCCTTTGCTCAAGAAGCCTTCCTTAGACATGTCTCTTCTGAAGAAATACCGTCCAATTTCTGTGGTGCCTTTTGTCTTGAATGGGATTGTGTTTTCAGGGTCATTAGAAAATCACATTTGGCTTTGTTTGATTAAGCTCGGAGCTAAACTCGGCAGGATAAATTACAAAATGATTTTATTTGTTTATAAATGTTTACAGAATCTCACCCGGGTTACCTATCAGAACCGCTGCATCCTTACAATCCTCCCAGAGATTTAAGATCAGGTGAAGGGCACCAGACCCTCACAGCTGCTCCATCTTTATCAGTTTAAATCTCTTTTGAAAACTCACTTGTCTGGTTTTTCAGAAACTTCACAGTACTGAGACAGCCCTTGGTCAGTTACTAATGACTTGTTAATAGCATCTGACGCTGGATCTGTGTGAATCTTTATCCTTCTGGACCGAAGTGCAGCTTTTGATAGTGTCCACCATACGATACTTAGTTTTTGGGGTGAAGGAGATTGCTCTGGATTGGTTCAGATCCTATCAAACTGATCGTAGTTGTTTTGTGTTTATGGATGGTCACAGATCTGAGGTTAGTCCTGTTAGTACTGGTGTCCCTCAGGGCTCAATACTTGGTCCCTTGCTTTTCAGGATTTATAGGTTTTTGGTCCTTTGTTAAGATCTCTTGAACTGAACTGCCATTTTTATGCTGGCGATACGCAGATTTACATTGAGTCTAATCCGTGAATATTTCCAATCTCTGACAATGTCTCTCTGAGATTAAGTTGTGGATGTCTGAATGTGTTGTGTCTGAATAGTTCCAGAACAGTAGTTCCCCATAAACAGCGTAATGCTGGATCTTTACCTTTGTTTGTTGATGGTGTGGCTCTGGAGTTTCAAAGTAAATAAAAAAATCTGGGCATTCATTTTGATCCCAGCTTGTCATTTGAGCCTTTAGTGATGAACACTGTTAAGACCACACACACACACACACACACACACACACACACACACACACACACCTGACAGCAGAAGCAGAGTACCTAACTACCCACACAGAAGGGTTATTTCCCAGCATCCCGCTGGAGCAGCACTGATGCTTCACTCACTTTAGTGGCGTAGTTGGGTTTATCAATGGCTTCGTCTCCGATGAAGAAGTCCAGGTCATCCACGCCCTTCATCATCCTCCTCTGGGCCTGATCGCCCACCTTCGCCGACTCTTTGATGGCAATACCTGCAGGAGAAAGGGATGATGGGAAGTGAGGGATGATCAGACTGATGAGTGCTGTCTGTCAAACATGAAGAGAGGAAGTAAACACGCACAGACTCCAAACGAGAACTGAGCGCTGACGTAAGAGAATACAGCAGCAGAAGAAGAGCTATGAGGAGATGATCTTACATGTTTAGGAAAGTGATCCATCAATCATTCATGATCACTCACACACAATGCATTACATTTATTCATTTAGCGGACGCTTTTATCCAAAGAGACTTACAGATGAGGACAGTGGAAGCAATCAAAAACAACAAAAAGAGCAATGATATACAAGTGACATCAAGCACAGTACAGACATCCACTACACACTACAGCCATCAAGTACACTACAGACATCAAGCACACTACAGACGTGCACTACACACATCAAGCACACTACAGACGTGCACTACACACATCAAGCAAACTACAGCCATCAAGTACACTACAGACATCAAGCACACTACAGACGTACACTACACACATCAAGCACACTAGAGGCGTGAGGACAGAGACACACTCACATGAGGGAACGATGAACTGCGGCTCCGTGTTTCCTGCGTATCCCAGTTTGGTGTATCTGGAACACACACACACACACACACACACATAACTGGTCAGATCTGATGAAGACACACTGCAGACCCAGAGCATCAGAACAAACCAAACCCTTCTTCATCAGGAGCTTTTCATTCTGTGTTCAGACACATTTATTTCTTTAAAAAAAAAAACACTCAGTTCCTGAAGGATCTCGTTTTCAGAACGAGAATTACACTGCCATAAACCACCACAAGATCCTCTGCAGTTAAGAAAGTATTTATTTAAAACTCAAAACGGAAGTTAACATATTTAGCACACTTGTGGAGTCTGAACACTCACACACACACACACACACACGGACTCATCACACACTCACAGATATACACAAACTCGTCATCATACACACACATCCATCATAAACACACACTCACTCTCATCACTCTCACACACACACACACACACACACACACACACACACTCTCTGAAACACACTCATCACTCACACACACACACTCATCAATCACACACACACACACACACAAACAGCCACCAGTTTAATTCTACACAAATCAAAACAGAACAAATGACGGTTAGAAATAAAACCTCACACACATCTTATAAAAGTAGCGGCTATAAAATGACGGATTTGGGTTTTTTTACAGAGTAGACATGTGTTTATTCCTCATCAGTGAGCAGCAGGATGTTTAATAGAGCTTCTGGATATTAAAGTGGTGTTTTCTGTTTGCCCATATAAGGCCGCGGCGAGAACACGGAAGTGCAGGAAGAGGAAGCAGATGTGCGCGTGCGCACAAGTAAAGAGAACTGATTCAATCATTTCCCCCCTCTTCAAGCTCTTTAAGTGTTTATTTTTCCCAGTAGTATAATCGTGTCATGCAATCCGCTGCACATTAAACCCTAAAAGAGCTTTAAATCAGCGCGTCCCGCCACTGCGCGCTCCTGTGAGCTGCGCGTCACCCGTCACTCAGCGCGAGCTCGCGGGTTTCAGGAGCGTCTCCGCTGATCCCCGCAGCACAGACACCGATGCGCGGACGGACGAACGGAGAGCGAACCTTCAGCACGAGAACGGCTTTTTTACAGGAGTGCGGGTGCGCGCACGCATCGCGCCGGTTTCTGCGCAGAGCGACAAGTAGACTGGTTTACTCACCCTGTGCCACAATCCACAACGCATGCCGGTAACCGAGAGGCCATCTCGAGTGCGTTAAAGCGCCGGAGAGCTCCCAGTACGAATGATCAGTCCGTCCGTTTGTGCGCGAGGCGGAACCCGGAAGCGCGAAGGGAAGCGTTTTCCTCTTCCGCATTCAAGCGCGCGGCCGCGAGCGTCGCACAACGATGACGTCAAACACGCTCCAAACCCAGCTGTGTTTACTTTCAGTTTGGCAAAGCATAAGCACAAACACTGATAAACACAACGGAGAAATGTTCATATCTCAGATCACCAGACGAAGGAAAGCAAGTATATGAGAGAGAAGCTGTTAATAGAGCATCAGTGCAGAGCAGAAATAAAGAGAGATACAGATCGTTTTCATTTCCGGAGCTAAAGCCAGCTTTGAACAACACTTCAACTTCAACTCCAGGCCAAGACGAGTAATGAATCATTGAGTGTAATTCTGGAGTATTATAACAGGGTTTGGGAAGAAGGGTTAATTATCTCCGTTAACAAACCGGGTACGGATCCAAGTAATCCTCTAAACGGTTCTCATGTGGCCCGTCACGAATTCAAATGCGGCCCGCCATATGCTGAATAAAAACAAATAAATAAACTTTCAGTTTTACAAATATATATTTTTTTACATTAATTAAAAAATAGGCTACTAATTAAATATAAACTATATCCTAATATTTTTGTGAAATTATTTTGTTTTTCATATATTATTTTCAGACGAGCAGACTCACATAACATTACGCATTTAACGAACACATAAAGCGCCCACTTTGGCAGAATTCAATTCAAATAGTCATCAACAGCCATTAGTTGTAGCTTTGGTGGGGACATCCCGGGAAACTGTTTTTACTGGCCTTTGTATGTGGCACAGAGACAGCCCTGGTAACTTGAAGTGAAGTGACATTCAGCCAAGTATGGTGACCCATACTCAGAATTTGTGCTCTGCATTTAACCCATCCGAAATGCACACACACAGAGCAGTGAACACACACACACACTGTGAGCACACACGCGGAGCAGTGGGCAGCCATTTATGCTGCGGCGCCCGGGGAGCAGTTGGGGGTTCGATGCCTTGCTCAAGGGCACCTAAGTCGTGGTATTGAAGGTGGAGAAAGAGCTGTTCATGCACTACCCCCACCCACAATTCCGTCCGGCCCGAGACTAGAACCCACAACCCTTCGATTGGGAGTCCAACCCTCTAACCATTAGGCCACGACTTCCCCTTACCGTCGGCAGTTGTCAACATGCGCGCGCACACACATATATACACACACACACACACACAACCCGCTCGCTGCTAGTGCAAGCTCAAAAGTAGTCCCGGCCCGCGCGTGTAGCCTGTCAGATACCCCGGCGCCAATCAAATTACAGCGTTTCTTGTACTGTCGTCGTCCTGGCCATTAGAATCGATCCAAATAGCAGTTCAAAGATACAAATAGCAGTGCAAAGATACAAATAGCAGTGCAAAGATACAAATAGCAGTGCAAAGATACAAATAGCAGTGCAAAGATACAAATAGCAGTTCAAAGGAGCTTGCTAAATATTGGTGGAGACAAATTAGTCATCTCAAAATATTGATAGGGACTAGTAGCGTCCCCCCTTAAACCTACGCCCATGACTGGATTTTCGGTTTGTCCCGCGACTCACTTGAAGAAGTTCAGGCAAATAACACTATACGCAGCAATCCTTAACTGAAGAAATGTGGCAAAACATCTCTGGAGAGAACCTCATATTATGAAGTGCGAAAGTGCTTTCCATATTTGGATCAGCATATGCTACATTTGTGAACGCACATTTTCTGCAGCGTCGCCCGTGCGCATCTTACAGACTGCATCTTAAAGCCTCTAATATTCTTTCTGCGTCCGCGAGTCCGCTATGGACCGCTAGGTAGGCGTGACGTAATAATCGTCATCGGAGAGTGTGTGCCGAGGCTCTGAGCAGACGAGCGCGCGGACAGGTGCGTGTGGTCAGGAGGCTTCGAAAGCACAACTGCACATGTACAGGCTGTGTGAAGAATCCGGGCCGGAGTGCTCATGCGGAAAGTATAACACAGGCTTTACAATCGCAACTTCTCTGTGCTGTTACTCCTTTCCCCTTTACGGGGAAGTTGTGGCCTAATGGTTAGAGGGTTGGACTCCCAATCGAAGGGTTGTGGGTTCTAGTCTCGGGCCGGACGGAATTGTGGGTGGGGGGAGTGCATGAACAGCTTTCTCTCCACCTTCAATACCACGACTGAGCTGCCCTTGAGCAAGGCATCGAACCCCCAACTGCTCCCCGGGCGCCGCAGCATAAATGGCTGCCCACTGCTCCGGGTGTGTGCTCACAGTGTGTGTGTGTGTGTGCTCACTGCTCTGTGTGTGTGCATTTCGGATGGGTTAAATGCAGAGCACAAATTCTGAGTATGGGTCACCATACTTGGCTGAATGTCACTTCACTTCACTTCACTTCACTTCGAGCTAAATCTCACATAATTGGTCAGCTCCCGACAGCATCAGGTGTTTTATTTATGGGGAGTAGAATTATTTATTTGTTTCAATGAATGTAATAGATTAGATATCATAATATTTAGGCTATAATATTATAAATCAGATTGGTTCGTATTGGTGACGTAATATGCAAATTATATGCGTGCGGCACGCGAGACTTGCACTGGACCATAGTGCGGTCAGGTGGAGAAAGGTTAAGAACCACTGCTCTAAACTATAGACCAATAACATTAACTTCACATTTATGTAAATTACAAATGATTACTGCCCGGATGATGTATAATAAAGGACGGCTTTGATCAATAAAGAAACAATACTAGCAGTTACCTTTGATGTTGAGAAAGCTTATGATTTGTAATAGAAAGATGGTTCGCTAATTAAATTAGATCAAATAAGAATAGGTGGAATAATATAGAATTTGATTTTTTAATTGAAAGAAATATTAAAGTAAAGGTTGGAGATTATATTTCATATTGAGAATGCACTCTGGAAGGAAGTGCCATAAGTGCTTTGTTATAATTATAACAGTAGGGGACAATATAAATAAATCTTTGTTTGCAGATGATGGAGCTTTTTTTTTTTTACCACAACCAAACATGTATTTATTCACAGCATCGGTCAGTTCAGAGTGAATGTGTCTGGACAGAAGATGGAGCTCATGCAACATTAGGCTTAGGGTCAGTTTGATTGATTTACTGACCAGGAAACACTTGTGCTGTGTGTGATTGTGTTTATTCATGTTTAGTTATGTGTGCCAGATCACAGTATTCTCAACTGTTCAGATTTACCCTGAACCCAACAAATATCCCCAGTTAAAGGCAGGATCCCTGTTCAGTTAAATAGTGTCTGATCAAGTCAACGATATCGCTGTAGATGAAGTGACCCCAACTAAGCAAGCCAGAGGCGACAGCGGCAAGGAACCGAAACTCCATCGGTGACAGAATGGAGAAAAAAACCTTGGGAGAAACCAGGCTCAGTTGGGGGTCAGTTCTCCTCTGACCAGACGAAACCAGTAGTTCAATTCCAGACTGCAGCAAAGTCAGATTGTGCAGAAGAATCATCTGTTTCCTGTGGTCTTGTCCTGGTGGTCTCTGAATGTCTCTTCATCAGAAGAATGCAGTGTCCAGAGCCGAGGACAGACACATGATAAAGTTTCCAGAGATCCTCTGTGTACACAAGCTTAGCTCCTTATTAGTCCTGTGTCCACCCTGACCGAGGGGCGTTAGGTGGACAGGCCGGTTTTGGCAGTCGTTGCTAAAGATCATCTGGTTTCTCTTTCTTACCCAGAAACTCTTACATTCGTTCATCCGTCTCGAGTGTGTGGAGACAGTCAGAAAACATTATTCAGCATTACTGTTCAGAGCAGCAGGATCATCTACAAACTAGGAAATATTTTCATAAATTAAAAAGTTATGTTCTTGGCAGGTTTGAGCAGAGCTTGTCATATATTTGTGATCTGATTCAGAGACTCTGAGAATAAAATTAACTAGCTTTACATGCAACAAGAACAAATAAAGCATAGAGTTTACAATTCATTCATTTTGATCTGTATGTTCTTCAGTCCAGAACCCATTTCAGTAGCTCTGCGTCGACAGAACGGAGCGGATGTGGGTCGCTTGGTCCAGAAACACTGGGAATATGACTGAAATAAAAGCTATGTTCGAGCAGGGGGTTAGTGCTCACACGTGACCAGTTATCTGTGTTTTACAGCGCTTGTGTTTATCTGACTTTGTGCAACAATAACAGACATAAAGCAATTACACAAACTCACATTAACTGCTGTATGAATCGATGAGCAGTTAGATGAGTAGAGATTTAACAGTCTGGATGTGTAGATCATAGTTTTACACCCAGATCCAGCCGCCCGTGATCTGAACCTGTGACTGGACCGATGAAGGAGATCTCTGTGAGGATAAACGCTGGGAATATCCTCATCACAACAATTAACAGACATTAATAGCCACAATTATTATTTGGACGGAACAACCTTTTCCTTTTCCTGAACTTTTTTTTTTGTGTTCAAAGACAGACACTCACACAAGTTTGGAGCAACATGAGGGAGAGTAAATGCTGACAGAATGATCATTTTCTCTGTGAAACACACTGAAGTATGTACTGTGACTGTGACTTGTGTAAACACACACAGCGCTCGAGGATCAGGACACACCCTCGTGTCGTAAAGCATCATGTGACTAATAGTTCCCGCTCAAATAGCGAGGCGAGGCTCAGATCACGGCAGTGTCTCGCACCGTCTCCGAGTTCATTTCTCAAACTCTAATCATTAACGGACAGAGCTTTAACACGAGCGGAGGAAGAGACGAGGCTAAAGCACAGACGAACACCACCGAGCCCAGGTGAGACGCTCCGATTTTCATCATGAAGGATTCATGGCCTTTCTGTTTCAAGTCAAACGCTGTGATTCTGTGCTTTGTGGGTTTGATGATTAACAGTGCTGATAACGGAGCAGATAAGCAGAACTAAAGTCAATACGTCCACACAGAGAGACTGTCATCATGGAGGAGAACAAGGAAGTGCAAAGAGACTGGAAAAAACTGGAGCCGAGTCTGGATGTGAAGATCTTCCTCACGGTGCTGTACTGCCTCATCCTCGTCCTGGGGATCCTGGGAAACAGCGTCACCATCCACGTGGCCCAGGTGCTCCAGCGGAAGGGATACCTGCAGAAGAGCGTGACGGATCACATGTTGAGTCTGGCCTGCTCTGATCTGCTGGTGCTGTTGATCGGGATGCCCGTGGAGCTCTACAGTGCCATCTGGTTCCCCTTCTCGTCCTCCTCCGGAGACGCCGCCTGCAGGATCTACAGCTTCCTGTTCGAGGCCTGCAGCTACGCCACCATCCTCAACGTGGCCTCGCTGAGCTTCGAGCGCTACCTGGCCATCTGTCACCCGTTCCGCTATAAAGCTCTGTCCGGCAGCCGCACCACGAAGCTGCTTCTGTCCGCGTGGATCTGCTCGGTGCTCGTGGCTCTGCCGCTGCTCGTGGCCACAGGGACCGAGGGGTACGTCCCCGAGGGCCGCCGGACACCGGTGCAGAACCTGACCTTCTGCACCAACCTGAGCCAGCACTGGGTCATGTACCGCACCAGCATCTTCACCGCGTTCACGCTCTATCTGCTCGTCCTGGGCGCCGTGGCCTTCATGTGCAGATCCATGATCGCTGTTCTCCGGGCCCCGATGGGACCCAACGAATCTGATGCCAACGGAGCTGGACCCAAACACGAGAACGCACGGCTGAAAGCGTCACGCAAACAGACCATCCTCTTCCTCGGTAAGACACCATTCATGATCTCATGTCCTTATCTCTCAGGTCTCGGCCTGAACACGGCACGACACGATTCCTGTTCACCTTTACCCTGACCCAGCCTTACACAAATATCCACTGAACCCTCCTAAACATGTTCTCTCTCTCAGTCACGTGATCTCACACATGAACACAGCCTCGTCCTCAGCCTCAAACAGCTCATTGTTAAACTAGGCTCTGAAAGAAAAACTACTGATTTGCTTCTGCAGTCTAACTAATGAATAAGAGTAATTGCACACATCAGTAAATGCTCATGTAAACAGGTGAAAGATATAGATTTAAAGAAACACTGATTTTGTACCAAATGTCTTCTGGGTTCTCTCTAAATACCAAGGATTTGAGGAAAAACGTTTATGTGATTTGTGTTTTTTATAGAGACTTGTATGAAAACAGTAAGGATCAGACAGAAGTACTGCAGAGAGCATGACCACGTCACAATATGCATTACATACATGATCCACGATCCACATCTGTGCGGTCTGTGTAGAAACAGAACCACAGTGGAACGAGACAGAAGTACATCATAAAGCCTCATTATTTTCAGTATGGTGTGAGTTTTAGGATCAAATATAACAATAATTCATGTATTAAGTGATTCTGTGTTATATAATTCAGAATAAATCAGGTCAGTGATCCACTAACCAGTTAAACCAGTTAGCTGCAAAGTGTGCGTACAGGTGAAAACTCAAACTGGTTAGTCCCTATTCAAGAGTTGCATAAAATACTTTTCGGGGATAAAAAGGAAACCTTGTATAAAATGCAAACATGCTTAGATACTGTATGTGTCCTTGTGCATCCTGATGTTGACAGAGCTCCTCTATGTGTGTGTGTGTGTCTCTGTGTGTCTCTGTGTGTGTGTGTGTGTTCTCATCAGTGCTGATCGTCTGCGCTCTGCTCGTGTGCTGGATGCCCAATCAGATCCGCAGGCTGATGACGGCGGCGGTGCCCAAGTCTGCGTGGACCGTGAGTTACCTGCGCAGCTACGTGAAGCTCAATCCGGTGGCCGACAGCTTCTTCTACCTGAGCTCGGTGCTGAACCCGCTGCTGTATAACCTGTCCTCGCGCCAGTTTCGCTCGGCGTTCCTGCAGACGCTCCTGTGCCGTCTGTCACTGCAGCACATCAACAGAAGGACGCTGGAGAGCAGCCTGGCCTCCAAGAGCTCCAGAAACACCACTCGACCCCTGCTGCGCCGGTCACTAGACCGCATACGGACGCTTACCAGCGACAGATCGACTCCTCCACCATCAGGAGAGAGACAAAACCCTCCGAACCCCACTGACAGACCACCACACGCAGACCCGCTGACCTCTGACCCACAGGAGGACGAGATAAACCAACCTACTGCACTGCCTAACACTAACTGATGAACAAACCAGCTGGAGAAGACTATAGACCACTGTAGACCACCGTAGACCACCTTAGACCACCGTAGACCACCGTAGACCACCGTAGACCACCTTAGACCACCGTAGACCACCTTAGACCACCGTAGACCACCGTAGACCACCGTAGACCACTGTAGACCACCGTAGACCACTGTAGACCACGGCAGAGTATTTAAGTCCTACATATTAACTCAAGGGTCCTGCAGAAGGGAATCTGTGCTAAATCTGTTTGTGTCAACATCAATGACCGTTGGACATTTACTGTATTTTAATAAAAACACTATTTATAGAAACCCTGTGAAGAAAAAAACTGAGCAAAACATAAATCAAAATACGACAAGACAACAAGAATCACATTCAGAGCCAAACTGAGAGTTTGCAATGCAGGACATGAGGCTCATCAAAGTCTGAAATAAGAGCCCAATGAAACCAGAACAAGCTCAGGATTACAATACAGGCCACATTAAACCAGTTCTGTGCTCAGACTAATGTTTTATTACCATCACCTATAACCTTCACTAGTGACTGTCCTGAGCTGTCACTCATGTCACAAAAACACACAAAAATATCGATAAGTGACACCATGATCAGCAGTGCAGCGATTGGCTGGCAGCAAGACAGCAACGTAATGACATCATGTAGTTAGAAAAAGACACCTGACGAAAAACTTTTTTTCCAGACAAATTTCTGGACTTTTATAAAGAAACAGCTAAGCGAACAAAACAACATAAATGTTATAATAAATAAATGAAATGTGGACTGTTTTTTTTATTATTTTTTTTTACATGATTCCCAATCATTTATATTCACAACTTGTAATGTTTGTACAGGCTTTACATTTTTAGTGTAGTAATTAATTTATATTTCAAATTAAATGTTATATTTGAACAGATCTGTTACATAACAGCATTAATTAAAGTCTCTTAAGGTTAAAGGTCAAGATCGCAGGTTCGCGAATCATTTGAGTCAGTTCGGGAATCGCAAATCATTTGAATCGGTTCGGGAGTTCGTAGCGGGTTCGCGAATCATTTGAGTCAGTTCGGGAGTTCAAAACGGGTTCGCGAATCATTTGAGTCAGTTCGGGAGTTCAAAACGGGTTCGCGAATCATTTTATGTCAGTTTAGGGATCGCGAATCATTTTAATCAGTTCGGGAGTTCGTAGCTGGTTTGCGAATCATTTGATTCAATTTAGGAGTTCAAAGCGGGTTCGCGAATCATTTGACTCTTTTTCGGGATCGCGAATCATTTGAATCAATTCGGGAGTTCGTAGTGGGATCGCGAATAATTTGAGTCAGTTCGGGAGTTCAAAGTGGGTTCGCGAATCATTTGAGTCAGTTCGGGAATCGCAAATCATTTGAATCAGTTCGGGAGTTCGTAGCGGGTTCGCGAATCATTTGAGCCAGAGGATCCCAAATCATTTGAATCAGTTCGGGAGTTCGTAGCGGGTTTGCGAATCATTTGATTCAATTTGGGAGTTCAAAGTGGGTTCGCGAATCACTTGAGTCAGTTCGGGAATCGCGAATAATTTGAGTCAGTTCGGGGTTCGCGAATCATAGCTGTATATGGATAGGCATTTTTAACTAATTTAGTAGCTAGTTTTAATTAAGTTTTTAGGTGTGATATGTGAACTCGTATTTTTTTGTCTTAATGATGTGCCTTTTAACAGTATCAAGTATATTCAAAAACTAAACAAATCATGCCTAAAAAGTGCACGCATCTAGGCTAATGTAAAGTTACATGATGAAGTCATACTAGTGCGTGTGGCGCGTGTGCATTTTGAGTGCGTTCTTTCACTGCATTATTCGGTTTATTCAAATGCATTTATGAATGCATCTGAATGATCACAAAATTCAAGAAATGGGGGTTAGAAAATGTATATATGTATATCATTTTATGTAGTTAATCAATATCACATGAAGAGTGCCATTTCAGTTTTTCTCCAAAAATTCACATGATTAAAATGTGAAATTAAGTTACTACAAACAATAATTTAATTACAAATACAAAATGTTGCAGAATAATGTAATATATGAATGAATAATAGCCTAAAGAACCTTTGTGCCAAAAGGGTTCTTTCTTGTCATTATAGAAACGTTTTAGCATAAAAGGTTCTTTTGGAGTTGAGTAAAGAACCCTATGGTTCTATATATAAAGACTATAAAGAGTGTGTTGTCATAACGTTCACCTTGGAGATTGAAAATGTTTCTTTTAACACCCCAGGAGCCCAAATTCAGACCCAGAACCTTTAACACTTTCTATTGTATTTTTATTCTACTTAATCTATTTACTTTCTTTTTTATGTATATTTAAAAAAATAAAATAAAACAAAGCAGACACTAGTTTTCTATTTTTTTTTCTATTCTACTTGTTTTACTTTGTGTGTGTTTGTGTAATACATATATATACCTTGATACGTGTACTGCATTACGCTAACGTATCCCGTAATCACAGGTGACCACAGATCAAGATTCATGACAGAATAAATCTCTGGATGCTGATTTCTTATGTTCAGCATAAACTCCACATGACATGACAAGCAGAAACTAACCCTGCTGTCTTCAGATCAGAATATGATCTGATCAGTCTTTTATCTGTAGACATTAAGTTCATGTATTACACTCATAATTCACCACTGATTGACTTACTTTAGCATTAGTGATGTTACATTAATACTCCTACATCTAGTGGTTAAACTGATGGTTAAAGATAACATTACAATAATGTTTTTATTTTAATATAACTTTTGTACATCAACACATCTTCATCAGGCTGATGATCTGGGCAGAAAATCTACTTCATCTGTTTCAATTATAATTCAATTATAATAGTTAATTCATATTGTTACAGAAGATAGTAAGAAGATATGGTTATTATAATCTGGAGGAAAAACAGAAAAAAGCATGTAAATATGATGAAGCATCACTGATCTGAAGCAAACCCTGGCTTTTGTTGCATTCATATCTCAAGCTTCGTTTTCTTTGCCGTCCTCGCTGAAGAAAGCCGTCAGCTGCGCTCCATCAGAAACGTATTTGATGTGCTCCACCTCTCCTCCGTAGTTGCTGGGCTTCTGGAAGTGTATCTCCAGATGATCCTGAAGATCTTCTTCATCCATCAGCGCCTGGATTCCCCCGAGCAGCACGGTGCGATGCGGTGTCCCCGAGTACGTCTACAACATCACAGCGAACACCATCAAACACACGTCCTTCTGCACCAAACAGATTGTGACACAGAGACACACCTGAAACTTCCTGAGCTGATACTCGTACAGAGGAAGAACATCGACCACCACATCGCTGCCGGTGTCCACACAAAACTTCCCTCTGTGAACCAGATTCTCTGCGACTGAACGAGGAAGCAGGAGAGCCACGATCAGACACGGAGCACACACACATTATGAGCGTGGAGCATGAACGGTGATGCAGACACACCTCCGGTGCTGAGGAAAGTGACGCGGCCCGAGCCCGTATCCCTGTGGTACTCCAGCTTCTCCACTTCCCCTCCTCCTCGACTCACTCTGGAGAACGACAGCTCCAGCCGGTCTCTCATTCGCTCCTCAGGTAAAGTGGGCGGGGCGTTACAGAACCTGATGCTCTTCTTCGACACCTGGATATGAACCTGAACGAACAGAAGTAACTATTAACAGCAGCTCACATCAACAGAAAACTCGTTATCCTGGACACAGTAAAGAAGAAAACTTCTACCTCAAACTTCACGGAGGGATCCAGAGATAAAGCGTACGGCTTCACATCCATCTTGGCTTTGTCACAGGCCACCGAGCACTTGGCCAGTCGGAGGATCTGCTCAGCCACTGAAAGACACAGAAACACAGTAAAACCAGACAAACACACACATCTTCAGAGGTGCCCTAGGTCCATACCCTTCTCCTCCTCGAAGGTGATGAGCGCCTGGCCTCCCTTCAGCAGGAACGAAGGTGTTTGTGTGACGGTGAACACAGACTCCACCTGATCTTCAGCCTCGTCTCTCTCCTGCACACGAGCAAACTTCACCGCTTTCACTGGGATTCTGGCTTCAATCTGCATTTCAGAGATCATGAGGAGAGAGTTATTATATAGATATATATTATATAGAATCTTAAATTTAATGGACAGAACAGAACAAGAATGACAAATATGTAGTTCAAAAATTATATATAAAACTATAGATAAAACAACAGAAAATAACATATATTGCATGAATGTAAATATAAATAAAAACATATTGTCCTAACTAAATGAGATATGGACCTTAAATGTGTTTTGAGACATCACTATTCTAATTTATGCAATTTGCCTAAAAGGTAAACATATATTTTAGAATGTTTATAGAAAAATATTGCTAAGCCTTATTTTTTTTTATTGCAGTAACGAGCATATCTTAGAGTTTCCTTCAGATCTATCTGTTACACACACAGTGCTGAGAGGAGCACGAGAGGTCAGAGGTCATCACCTGAACAGAGCTTATACTGTCATTGATAATGTTTGTTTGGGCGCTGCACGCTGCTTTTACAGAAGACCTTTTAAAATAACCAGTGTCACTTATGTTTGGTTGACTGCATTTTATTCTGATGATGAATGTCTGAGAACTAATGTTTGTGAGTGTGTGTGTGTGTGTGTGTGTGTGTGATCAGATGGATTACATCATAGAAACAGATAAATAAGCGATACAATACATTAAGAGTGTCACAAAAATGAGCATAGTTGCACAGGTTGTTTTTTCTTTTCTTTTGTTAATTTGTTAATCATATTATAAATACGTTTTAAATAAATTAACACATCCTCCATGTCCCTTATATGATTATTTGACTACTTGTAAACTTTGATCAGTGAGTGACTAGTGTGGTCTGGTAATGTATTGTAGAAGTCAACATAAGTGCACAGATTGTGATATTGTGATAGTCAAACACAGGTCAACCTTGAACTTGCGTCGCAGAGAGTCACTTTCGTCTCTCTTGAGCTGAAGCTTCTTCTGAAGATCATGAAGCTCTCTCTTCAGATCCAGCTGGACTCGATCCAGACTCTTCCTCTCCTCCTGAAACAAAGGATGAACACAGTCCTGAACATCTGATTATCTCTCAGTGGTTAGTCTGACTCTGATCAGGACATCCACCTGCACTTCTAGAAGATCTCCATTAAAGCGCTCAGCATCTCTGTCTTCTGACTCCATGAAGCTCTGAAGCTCTGCCTCGGCTCTTTTCTTCTCCGTCTCTGCTTCAGCTTTCTCCAGCAGCAGTCTGGATCTCTCATTGTCTGCAGACTCGATGAGATCCTGTGTGAACATCTCTCATGATTAATGTGGTTCTAGGAGACGGATTGAAGAGTCTGTAGTGTTTGTGGTGTTTAACCTTGTATTTCTTCAGCTCCGCTTCAGCTTCACTCATCCTGCCCTCATCCGGGTTCACCAGCTGCTCGTTCACAACACGATTCAAGTTACGTTTTTCACCAAAACATGATCATATGTAAAACAGATTGCACAAGGAGATCTCAAAAGTGTGTGCAGTTGTCGATATAAACACGTACCTCGCCGTTGACCTGTTTCTCAGCAGACATGATTCTCCCGAGATCGAAAGTATCTGAAGTAAATGTGAACTTGAGGTAAAATCCGAATCAAGCCTCCAAACACCTCGAGTGACGGACGCACAGATATTTTCACTTATTTCCCTCTTAACTTCCTGAATCTGCCCGAACTGAACTGAACTGGTATTGATCAGAAGTCACATGAACAGTCCTGAAGCAAAAGTGAAAGCTCGGAGAGGAGACGAGTCCGTCACCAGCAAGCGATATATTAATATGAGCCTATATTAATATTATATGATTAATATGTCTCTCTACGGGGGTCGATAAGGTGACAGTCTCTCATGTCACAGTTCTGTCGGTTCGACTCTGAAACATGGAAGAGAAGAGTCTGGTTCTCGAGGGACTTCCGGCTGATTTCGACCGTGTCCGATCCAAACTCGAGCTTTATTTCAGAAACAAGAGAAGATCTGGAGGAGAGATCGTGCAGATCCGAGAACATCTCGAGGACAAACAAAAGGCGCTTCTGGTTTATATGAGGGACGATGGTGAGATATAAAGCAACACTGACACACAACATTTAATAAATGACCTGATTCAAAGAGTTTTACAGGAAATCCCTCTGTTCTCCAGATCTGAAGAAGGTGCTCGACAAAACTGTCCATAAAGTTAATCTGAAACCTCATGGATCAGTGGAACTGACCGTGAAACTCCCAGAAGACCCTGTGGTCAAGAAGCCCAAACCAGCAGTGCTGCCCAAACCCCCCCGGTCACCGGCCGCTCCTGACCCACAGGTCACTCCTGACCATTAGATTACACTACACCTTTCCTGATTCTGCTCTCTGTAGAAAGAACCAGTTGCATGAACAGATAAACTATGTTAAAACTGTCTAAAGAACTAGTTAACCAAGTGGTAATCAATCTAACGAACAATTAGAAGATCTTTAAAGACTAATCTTGTTTATGCACCCAGCACAAAAAATATGAACTTTATAGAAATATTAGTGATTTAATGTCTTGTTTACTTCCTCCTCACGGCACAAAGGTCTCTCCCGAGAGGAAGCCTGCTCCAGCAATTACACATCATAAAGGTGGGACTGTAATGCTTTTTACTCCTAGTGTTTAAAATAAATGACTGATTATCCATGTGTATATATTTGTTCATTACACAGAAGATGAGGAGGCTTCTGAGCTCCCGGATCTCCTCATTAGCACCTCTGGATCGGTGGAGAAGGAGACCCTTCAGATGTATTTTGAGCAGTTCACAGAACAGTTTGAGCTAGCGAAGCACGGGAATAACAGCTGGATCCTGACGCTCTGCTGTCAGTCAGGTATTAGCCCCGAGAGATTGTTTTCTACTTACATCACGATGTGACGTGAAAGAAACTGGTTTTACATTTCTATTTCTGTGCATCACTTCCACATGACTCAGGCCAAAGAAACTATCATTAGAAACTAGCACTCAAACCACGATTAAATCATCCAACTTTAATCCATCTGTGAGATCAGATATAGCAGAATTAACAGCGTTGACCTTTTCTCAGATCTAGAGGAGATTTTGGGCCAGAAAGAGCATGAGTTTGGTATAAGTTTAGCGGTGTATAGAGGAGGAGGTGTGGGAGAGCAGCTGGACCCGCGGCGCTTCATCTTGACCGGCTTCGATGGAGACACAGACTGCAGGATGATCTCACTCTTCATCGGCAGCTGTAGCAGGACAACAGAGCACACCTGGGAGACGCTCGACGAGGACAGGATAGTAGTCTCCTTCAGACACGATATCGGTGCGTTTCTGTCTTCTCATCGCTCTCTGCCCGAGAACAGCCTCCGTTTCTGAGACCCCTGCTTACACACGGCTTACAGTTCTCTGTCTTCTGAGTCTGCTGCTTCTGTGCACCTTTATATTTTCTGTTCTTTATCGATCTATATAGACTAATCAAATCCTCTATATATGTGAGAATGAATGCTACAAGAACCTGATCAGACTGCTGTGGTCAACACACTGAGGAAGACGCACACACTCATCAATCATTTCCTTCCTGTTTCATCATCAGATGTGAGGTCGTTTTTAAGGAAGTGCACCTCGAAGCAGCTGCAGGGTCGAGACATCGGAGTGACCCGTGTGGAGCGGACGGACTCGGTCCTGGTCCAGGGAGACTTGGAGAAGCTCTCTGAAGATGTTCTCACACTTTACTTCAGTAACAAGAAGAGGAGCAGAGGAGGAGACGTCCAGTCCTGCATCTGGATCAACAGAAGAAAGAGTGCGGTCATCACCTTCGCAAACTGTGACGGTGGGATTATTTGCAAAGATTACATGTTCATTTAGATCTAAAAAGCAGTCATGTGAATATTGTATAAGTGTTAATAATAACACCGTGCAATGGTAACTTCCTGTTGTCTTCTGGTCATTTTGACCCGGAGAGGAATCTCACATTGTGTTATACTATCACTTTATCTTGGATTCAGTCATCTAGTATGAGTACTGTTTCTTTAACAAATGTTTTTAGTCATTTTCACTGATCTGTGTGAACAAAGTGTGTTTTTAGTACATTGCTGTTGTGTAAATGTACCCTAAATCCAAAATTTAAAAAGACAAGTAATTTTTGACTGGAAACACCAAATTAGGCAAATAATTTTTCACACAGCACAAGGGCTAAAATATAAAGAACGAACCTAATGTTGAGAATGCACCTGTCGTTCCTGTTGTGATAGATGCACATGCAGTGGTGGAACAAACACACAATGTTTGCGGCACAGAAGTTCACGCTTCACTCTTCTACTCAAGTTTACAAAAGGCTCTAACTGGAGAAAAACCAGCCCTAACTGATCAAATATCCACAAAAGTGAAGGTTCCTGTCAGTGAAGAGCTGCTCCGTTTCTTTGAAACCAGCGAGCGATGCAGAAAACTGCTGGAGAGTGACGCCAAACGCTTTCATGCCAAAGTGCTCGTTGACCGCTCCACCGCAGAACATGAACTGATTCTGGAGATGGACGTCAAGAAAGAGTCGCTGGCTGCGCTGCAGATCGCTCCCACGTGGAAGTCCACGACACTGAGGGAAATCCAGTCCTTTCTGAGCAGATATGACACCGCAGAGCTGACGGCGGAGAAGGACGTCTGGACCAGATCTGAGAACATCTGTAACGGTCTCGTCACGCTTAACACTGCGCTCTTCTACAGCCAGATCAACTCTAAAGCTGTGATTACTGGAGAGAAAGAGGAGGTGAAGGTCCTGTCAGACAAGATCAGGACAGTCCTGGAGAACACTGCTGCTGCGGTGGAAGCAGAAAGAAACAGCACCCAGGTGGACATCCAGCTAGACTGCAGAGAGACGTGTGATCTCATAAAAGAGCGAGTGGAGTCCAGGTTAGGACAGGTGAGTTTCTCACACGATGAGAAGCAGCACATCATCTCTCTCAGAGGTCTGAAGGATCAGGTAGATCCAGTGGAGATGATCATCAAGCAAACGCAGAAGAACATCATCACACACCAGCTAAAGCTTTCCTCACATCTCACTCACTTTCTCAAGTCTCTGGATCTTAAAAAGTTCGAGCGAGACTATTTTCTCCCAAGCCACATTCCAGCTAGACTTTTAAAGCGACAGGATTTTTTTGTGATCTTAGTTGAGAAGGAGAACCAGAAGAGAGCTGAAGACAGAATAAGTGAGATTCTCCAAGAGCAGGTTCTACAGCTTTCTCCCAATCAGACCGGTGAAACCTGGACACACTTTCTCAGGAATCTTCAAGATGAAATAGAATTGCTCCAGAAAGCTCACGATATCAGGATCACTAAATCAAATAATGAGGTTATAATATGTGGGTTTTCCAGTGCGGTGGCAGATGTTACAGGAAAAGTGAAGACATATCTAGACAACAAGGAACCAACGACTGAGAACGTCGCTCTGAAATCTGTGCGAGAGGCTGAATTTGTGGAGTCCTGTCTGAATCTGTGTGAGCTCCCAGACCTGAAGCGCTTCGGCGTGACGGTACTCGCTCACAGAACATCAGACGCCCCGTGTCTGAGAGTCACAGCACCTAAAGACAAGCTCAGAGACGCTGTGTGTGTCGTACAGCAGCAGATCTCATCCATCCTTCTGCAGAGCCATACATACGGCAAAGCAGGAGAAGCAAAGGTCCTGGAGAAACTTGAAGCCAGTGTGAAGACCAAAGCTAAGGAGATGCAGTGCAGTCTGTATTTATCACAAGAGCATGTGGTCAAATCTGTTCCTCCGAAGAACTTCACACACAAAATAGATAACTTCATGACCCTGAACATCACAGAGGGAGACCTGCACCATTACACCGCCGACGCTTTGACCTGTCCGATGAATACCAGTCTAGCGTTCAATAACCCTGTGGCTCAGTGCTTTGTCCAGTTCGGAGGAGACACGATTAGGGAGGTGTGTAGAGCTCAGCAGAAGCACCAGCCTGGAGACGTGGTGCTCAGTGATGCTGGGAAGCTCAGCGCCGGGACACTCATCTACGCCGTGTTTCCTCAGAAAGGACAGAAGCTGGACTCTCACTATCTTCAGTCAGCCGTGTATAACAGCCTCCTGAAAGCTGAAGGGGAAGGATGCTCCTCGATTGCACTCCCAGCTGTTGGGTGTGGAAGCTTCGGGTTCTCCGTCAAAGAGAGTTGTGTGGCGCTCCGAGCCGCTGTTCTTCAGTTCCATCAGATCTCTCCTAAAAACATCAGACACATCAGTGTAGTGGATTCAGACCAGAGGACCGTTGAGGAGTACAACGCTCTGATCCAGGAACTAGTATGATCCCTCCTATGCTAACATTTATGAAAAGTGTTTAGCATGTTTTATTAATCATCACCTGTTTAATTTATTAACAGGGATTTCCTGACACTACAGTGGTTCCCCTACCATCCTTGAAGCTTAAACACAGATCAGACACGAGAGGTACTGTATATACCTGCGGTTGTGATTCACTACTGCTGGACATCATGTGTCCTAAACCGCATCTGAAGAGAGCTTCTGTACTTCTCTGTTCACATGAATCAGTGCTGATCAATGGTGTGCCCATATGCCTGAAACAGGGCGACATCACCAGAGAGACGGTGGATGTCATTGTGAATTCATCCAATAAAAGTTTAGATCTTGACACCGGTAAGAGTTTCTTCATCAATACTTTAATGTTTCATGCTAAAGGTACCTGAGAGATCTGGGTTATTATATTTACTGTAACTTCTCTACAGGTGTCTCTGGTGCCATCTTAAAAGCTGCTGGTCAATCTGTTGCTGACGAATGTAAAAAGCAAGGTATCTCGGACTCTTTCTGTCAATGCTTGTCTTCTGAAGGGAGTGTGGAGTGATCTGATGCACATCTGCTTGTGTAGCTCCTCTGAAGGCCGGCGCAGCAGTGCTGACGGGTCCTGGAGCGCTTCAGTGTAAGTACATCGCTCAGATGGTTGGGCCGGAGAGCACCACAGACATCACATCATCTCTAGAAAAGGTTCTGAACCTCTGCGAAGACAAAACAGCCACAACTCTGGCCATTCCTGCCATTGGAACAGGCATGACAGCAAACACATTCTCTGTTATTTAACTGAGGAAATCTCAAGCTCTGAGCAATGATCTTGTTTTCTGCAGGACGCGGTGGCTTTCCTCCGAAGGAATCGATCAAAGCCATCCTCTCAGCAATCGAGAAACATCTGAAGCAGCCGAACTCATCCTGCCTCCGGAGCATCTCTATAGTGGCTTTTGAACAGAAGACCTTCGATGACTTTCGTGACCATTTTAAAGTGTGGAATAAGGTTAATACTGATGGGATAACTAAATAATATTGTCCAGATTTCTTTTTTTTATTGCTTTAATTTTCTAACATTTGTTTTTCCTCAGCCTGCATTCGGCAAGATGCCAGAAAATCAAGGTTCTGACAACTCTGCATTTCCTCAAATAAATATGCTCTAGATTTTTAAAATACAGAATAAACCTATTTTCATGTAATAGTTGATATATATAATATCTTTCTCATGTCCTGTAGTCAAAATTGGAAGTGTCAGAATCGAGGTGAAGAAAGGTGACATCACTAATGAAACGGTCCGAGGGATCGTAAACACCACCAACAGGGACATGAGTCTGAGAGGAGGTGTGTTGAGACTTAATATAACTCAAAACACACAATCCAGACACTTTTATATCAGCACATGAATTAGCAGTGCACTGCACATGTCTCCTTGAGCAAACACACGCAGTAATGTCATCAGCTCAGAAGTGTGTTTGTTCTTCAGGAGTGTCTGGTGCCATATTTAAAGCAGCTGGAGCATCTGTGGAGCAGGAGTGCCAAAAGCACGGTGAGAAGGTCACATGCCAGATAATTCAACCTTTTTAATAATCAACTTCCTGAGCAGGAGCAATCTGTTTATCCACACCTGTGACTGGGCCATAGAAATAAATGTTTTTCCTTAAATCCCCCTCTGAAGGAGCTCTGCAGAATGACATCGCGGCCGTGACCAGCGGCGGAAACCTGCTCTGTGACTTCATCCTTCACATGGTCGGCCCACACTCGGCGGAGGAGGCGAGATCCCGCGTGAAGAACGTTCTGGAGCGCTGTGAGGAGAAGCAGATCACCACGGTCTCCTTCCCTGCCGTGGGCACCGGTACGGACGATGGTCTTCACCGTGGCGTGTGCTGGTCATGCTGTGTCTCACTCGTGTGATGCTCTGTTAAAGGTGGAGGAGGCGTTCAGGGGACGGACGCGATCGCTGCAATGCTGCAGGGCTTTGAAGATCATCTGTCTCTAAACATCTCGACTGTGATCAAGCTCATCTATATTGTGATCAACCGGGACAACGTCCTACAAGAGTTTCAGAACGGTCTCAAAACATGGATTACGAATACACAGGTAGAGCTGCCAGGTGCTGAACCGTAACCCACTGGATCGGTCTATTATTATTGAAGGATAGTTCTGTGATTTATTCAATATCGAATGTAAATGCTTTTGCACTTTGACATCAACACATTTAGGAGATTGAAGATGATGATGATGATGATGATGATGATGATGATGATGGAGATGATGAGAGGGAGGATTACAGCTCAACAGAAGAAAGCTCCTCATCTGAACAAGAAGCGGATGCCAGCGGTAATGCAGTGTTTGATCACCTGTTAAAGATAGATAGAGGTGTTATAAGTGTGCCAAATTTGCTTAAAATGTTTACATTTGACCAGCAAACCCAGTGGAGGTGATGATGGGCTCGATTAAAGTCAAGGTGTTCAGTGGAGACATCACTAAAGAGACTGTGGAGGCTATAGTTAACAGCACAACCACGAGCCTAGATCTGAACACGGGTGAGTTTGTTTCTGATGTCGCTCCGAATCTGATGAACGCTTACTTTCCAGACATACAACACATGAAACAGGGATTTAGTGTATGTCCTTATGTGCAGGTGTATCAGGAGCCATTCTCAAAGCATCAGGACAAACAGTGGTGAACGAGTGCAAATCAAAAGGTACACTCTTCCGCTTCAGTCAATGGTCATGAATATCCTGGTCCTGGAGACCAATGTCCTGCAGAGTTTAGCTCCAACTAGTCACGTAATACCCAGAAGTTTCTAGTAATCCTGAAGACCTTGGATGACCGAGGTTCAGCTGGATTTAATCAGGGTTACAGAAATATTCTGCAGGACACTGATCCTCCAGAGCAGGATTAGACACTCCTGTCCTAATAATAATCCTCATTCTCTCCTGATTAAAGCGCCTCAGCCTGCCGACGGCCTGATCCTGACCAAAGCTGGAAATCTTTCAGATATCAAACACATCATCCATATGGTTGGGCAGACCAATGAGAGAGGCATCAGCAGCTCCATGTACAAGGTTCTGAGGATGTGTGAAGAAAATAAGATTCAGTCGGTTTCATTCCCAGCTCTTGGAACAGGTGAGTCTGTCCATTCAGAAATACAGATGAGCAAAGCCAAGCAAAGATATCTGGATGATCCTAAACTGCTGAATGTTCTTCAGGAGCAGGAAACTTAGCTGCTGCCGGAGTTGCCAATGCAATGACAGAAGCTCTGACCAACTTTATGAAGGACTCACCAAAACACCTGAAGCGCGTCCACATCGTGATCTTCCAAGCGAAGCTGCTGCCAGACTTTCAGCAAGCGGTCAAGAAGTGCAAGAAGATTTCTCCAAATGCTTCTGGTATGTTTCAGTGCATGAACACACAGTGTGAAGAAAGAGCTGGAACTAATCTGGTTAATTTACCTTGTGTTTCCTGAACAGCGCGTCTGGTCAAACCCCTCCAGAAACCGGTGATCCCTGTGCCGACACAGAGACCAGCTGTTTGTCTAGCCAAAGAAACCGCCGCTGTATTGTTCCCGGTTATGGCTGTAGATGTTTACGGGACGTCCCCTACAAACCTCGGCAAGGTCAAGAAGCTCCTGGATGAGCTGGTCAAGGAGGAGTGCATTAGTAAAGACGTCCAGTCGAGCCACATCACAGATCTTCCTGAGACGGACAAGAAGGCCATTGTGGCCCTCAGCCGAGCCAATCAAGTCAGCATTCTGGTGACCAGCTGGGATACGTTAACGGTATCAGGGAAGAGAGACGATGTCTTAGATGCAGTGCTGAAGATAAATGGCTTCCTCCAGGCAGTGCGAGACCGAGAGATGCGTGAAGGTGAGGTGAAGCGTCTGCGGGAGACGCTGTGTTGGGAAGTGGCCAGAGGAGATCGCTGGGAGTCGCTGGAGCCCGGCATCAGCTACGACATGGAGCTGGCCTTCCACCGCAAGCAGAAGAGCTTCCAGTACCAGGAGAAGAGCGAGACCTACACCGTGGACTTCAACAAGATGGAGGTCACAAACAGCAAGCTGGAGTCCTGCAGGATCAAGAGGACTCTGATGGGAGACTCTGATACGGGTACGAGCGGCACTGACCACAGTCTACCAGAACAACCGATGCAAACACTTTCACCAGAATCTGAAGCATCAGAGTGTGAAGTACAACATGTGTCCCAAAGATAGCTAAGATAAAACAAAAAAACACAATATACAGGTCAAACTTCTGCTAAACTGACCTTGTAAACTCTGAAGAGTCCAGGGCTTGTCTTTGCTGTTAAACACTATAGTCTTCCTCATCTGACTAGCACATGATTTCCAGATGTATGTTTTAAACACCAGTGCGGCATCTGTGGGAATCGTCTGAAGATATATTTTGGTTATGAGTTCTGTACTAGACTAAGACTTGTCATGGCACTTGTATACTGTTGTTATTCTTTGTTGATCTGGGGTGCATTTCCCAAAACCATAGTTGCTAACCTGTTAGCAGCTTAGTTGGTTGGCAATGGGAAACTGCATTGCAACCAACAAAGTTACTATGGTTTTGGGAAACGCACCCGATTGTTTCTATTGTTCTCATTTGTAAGTCGCTTTGGATGAAAGCATCTGCTAAATGATTAAATGTAAATTTAAATATATATATGATAGCAGAAACTGTTCTTTCTGTAACTTTCCTTGTTTGATTCACAGCAATCATTCATCCTCCTACAACATGGACCAAAATGGATGGACGAGATTTAGAAATAATCACATTACAGTCAGATTCAGCAGAGTACAAGAACATAGAAACAGCCTTCCTGACATCCAGCAATCATCCTGATGTGAAGCCCGTCCAGGTTCAACAGGTAAAGTGTCTCCTGACATCAGACATCACTACACAAGCATCAGTAATACGACTTATCTCACAGAATGCACAAACTGATCAAAAACAGTCTACATTGTGAAGAAGTCGCTTTGGATAAAAGCATCTGCCAAATGCATGAGAAAACTGGGAACTTGATTTTCTCCATAATGCCAGCTAAAGAAGAAGGTCGTTTCTGAGTTTTACGTTTTGGGAAAACATGCACTGGTGAATTGCTGATGTGTTAATAAATTAAGAGTTGATTTAGATTTAAGGCCTGTCTTTATTAACATCTGAAGTGGTTTCTCAGATCGACAGGATTCAGAGTCAGTCGCAGTGGCAGAGATACTGTGTGCTGAAACAGGCCGTGGATAAAAAATACCCCAAACAGACAAACGAGCGCCAGCTTTATCACGGAACGACCAAAGACATATGCCAGAAAATCAACAAGAACGGCTTCAACCGCAGCTTCTGTGGGAGAAACGGTACGTCAC
This sequence comes from Carassius gibelio, assembly GCF_023724105.1. NCBI lineage: Eukaryota > Metazoa > Chordata > Actinopteri > Cypriniformes > Cyprinidae > Carassius > Carassius gibelio. The sequence goes on from NC_068379.1 coordinate 24,706,234, forward strand.
GTTTGACCTGTAACTGTTTCTTGCAGCTTCACGATACTGACCTTGACGTGTTGTGTTGTGAAGCTGTGGTTCATGGTGAAGGCACCTACTTCGCTAGAGAGGCCTGGTACTCCTGCCACGACCTGTACTCCAACCCAGATGACCAACAGCTGAAGTACATCTACCGAGCGCGAGTGGTGACGGGCTCGCTGTGTAAGAGCAGAGGTGGGATGAAGGAGCCGGATCCGATCAACCCTGCTGACCCACGGGCCGGACTGCACGACTGCGCCGTGGATGACCTAAAGAACCCGTTCATCTTCGTGGTGTTCTGTGACGCGGGAGCGTATCCAGAGTACCTCATCACCTTCAAATCCACATAGACCTCCAGCAAACCCTACAAGTGCACATCTACCCTGACTCGTGACAGAGATTATAGGAGAGAGTTTTACACACATAACATTCTTCAGTAGGGTTGTCAATCAAAAAAATCACTTAATTAATAACATGATTATTGCATAGATTAATATCAGCCAAGGAAAACTCCCAAAAAAGGAGAAATTCAAAGACATCAAAGGGATTGTTTTCCCAAAAAATTAAACTTGTCTGCATTTACTCACCCTCGTGTAGTTACACAACACTTGCTTGTCTCCACTGACTTCTATAGTGATTTGTTTTAAGCATCTGTTTAGTTATCAACGGTCTTCAAGATCTCTTCTCTTGTGTTTGACAGAAGAAAGAAACTCACACAGGTTTGGATCAATAGGAGGAAGAGTAAATGATGACAGAATTTTCATATTTGGGTCAACTCTCTCTTTAATGTGACACATAAACAGACAACACACGTCTTTAGAAGTGAATATAATCATGTGATTGACCACCAGCCAATCAGTGACCTCTGATCCTCTCATCCGTCTGCTGGAAGCCTTTTACATGCCACATGCTTTTTTTAAATGTGTTTCCCGTTACTAAAAGGGAAACAAATCATAACTCTCATGTTTTTACTGCATTATATTTGTTAATCATTCATTAGACAGCCCTACCGGAGAAAGAGCTGCACTTCATTCCGCCGTGTTTTAAACTTTTGATACAGTTTGCTTTTCTCTGAAACTTTATAATGACAATAAACACATTTGTAAACTGCCTTGATTGACTTCTCTGTGAGACGAGCATCATAAAACAGAATTCAAAGTAACCAAAGGGAAAAATCACACAGTAAAGGAAAGAGAACCCAAAATACTTCTCCCTTTAATATGAATTACAAACCATGATCATACTGAGTACAACAGATAGTAGTAAGCGGGTGTATTTTTGCAAATGATTGTGATTTGGTTAATACATTAAATGTGCCATACATTTATACATTAACGAAGACACATAGACAGTTCTAGATTAAAAGCACAAAATCAAGAGAAGAATGACTTCAGTCAAAGCGTTTCATTGAAAATCATATTTTATTCTTTATTCTATCGTTAAAGGATCAAGTAGCATCTGTGCTCAAACTAGTAGAAAGACATTCTATTGCCGAGGCAGTTGATGATGCTGTGGGGTCAAAACCACCAAATAAAATGTCACAAACGGTCAGATATTCACAACAAACCGCATCCACAGCGGTGGTTACTGTATTAAGTCAATCCAGGCAATAACAGATGCAACTAACGCATCAAACGCGTCTAAGCCTCGGATCGGATTCTCCAGCCTGGAGTCATCCTGGTCGAAGTGTTGGGCACGCAGAGCATCTCTGTTAAAGTGAGTTAGGTTAACCTGATCTGATTTACCCATGCGGGATGGAGCCAGAGGGAAGGGGAATGGAAAGCCCTAAATGATAACCCCACCGTTAAGACCGATACACACTCAAACCAAAGAGGCTCGCTGCACTACATCTGCTGTGTGGAGTTGCCGTTCCAGGTGTTGTTGTCGTCCTCGCTGTCTTCTTGAGTCCGTAGACGGTATATTTTACCTTCTTTCTTGAAGTCCTCAGGCCTCTTCTCAAGAACTCTCTTACGAACCGAATCTCTGGAGTGGAAAACAGCAAAACGAGAAGAATTGAGCAGAAATTCATCTGTTTCTCACTGACACACAATAACCTGACACCAATCAGTGCGGTAACATGAAGTTTGGGAGGCTGCAGTGAAGTTACAGTGAGGTCATGGTAGAGAAACGGGGGAGTAACAGTGTAGTAACAGTGGGGTCACGGGGGAGTAACAGGGGGGGTCACGGGGGAGTAACAGGGGGGGTCACGGGGGAGTAACAGGGGGGGTCACGGGGGAGTAACAGTGGGGTCACGGGGGAGTAACAGGGGGGGTCACGGGGGAGTAACAGGGGGGGTCACGGGGGAGTAACAGGGGGGGTCACGAGGGAGTAACAGTGGGGTCACGGGGGAGTAACAGGGGGGGTCACGGGGGAGTAACAGTGGGGTCACGGGGGAGTAACAGGGGGGGTCACGGGGGAGTAACAGTGGGGTCACGGGGTAGTAACAGGGGGTCACGGGGGAGTAACAGTGGGGTCACGGGGGAGTAACAGTGGGGTCACAGGGGAGTAACGGGGGAGTAACAGTGGGGTCACGGGGGAGTAACAGTGGGGTCACGGGGGAGTAACAGTGGGGTCACGGGGGAGTAACAGTGGAGTAACAGTGAGGTCACAGGGAGTAACAGTGGGGTCACGGGGGAGTAACAGTGGGGTCACGGGGGAGTAACAGTGGGGTCACAGTGGAGTAACAGTGGGGTCACGGGGGAGTAACAGTGGGGTCCCGGGGGAGTAACAGTGGGGTCACGGTGGAGTAACAGTGGGGTCCCGGGGGAGTAACAGTGGGGTCACGGGGGAGTAACAGTGGGGTCCCGGGGGAGTAACAGTGGGGTCCCGGGGGAGTAACAGTGGAGTAACAGTGAGGTCATGGTAGAGAAACGGGGGAGTAACAGTGGAGTCACGGGGGAGTAACAGTGGGGTCACGGGGGAGTAACAGTGGGGTCACGGGGGAGTAACAGTGGGGTAACAGTGGGGTCACGGGGGAGTAACAGTGGAGTAACAGTGAGGTCACAGGGAGTAACAGTGGGGTCACGGGGGAGTAACAGTCGGTTAAAGTGAGGCCACAGATGCACCTCTTTGGTTCTGCGGCAGCGCTGGAGCCGTTCTCGTTTGTCACGTGTTGGTTCTGGGCGGCGGCAGGTGGAGGAGCGCTGCTGAACAGGAAGCCACTGATGAACCTCCAGACGGCCAGCAGCGGGTACAGCAGTGACCCCAGCATGGCCCAGACCCCTCCGCCCGCAGACGAGTGCACCACAGTGTTGGACGGGTGGCTGGACTGCTGCAGGGGACCAATCACAGGAGAGCATTCATGTGACCAAAACTAAACAAATCTGAACACTCCTTTGCATTACATGCATTTGTTTGTTTTTTTGTTTGATTTTGTTGACATGTTAAAGGTTTATTTAGAGGAGATTTTGGACATCTCTTTTTATCCCTAGTGTGTTAAAGAAAACATTAGTTATTTTTTTAATGTTGACAGTCTGAACTGGTGTGTGTGTGTGTGTGTGTGTGTGTGTCTCACAGGAAGCAGCACGATGGAGGCGCTGGGGGCCAGATCCAGCTCCAGCAGTGATTTCTCCAGATCTTCAGCTGTAAACTCTCTCCGGGGGAACATGGTGGCCAGAGAGAACTGACCGTATCGGTTCCCAACCTCCTGCATGAAGACACAAAGATTCATGAGAGTCACATGATGGTGTAGAGCTTTAGACAACTGCTAGACATGAATCCTATCCTCCTGGACACCCACCTGAGCAGCAAACTGTCGGGCCTCCAGCAGACGCGTCTCTGATGGGAACTGGTTCGTGAAGGACGAGCCGTCAGGCAGACGGAACTGAATCCTGGCCACCGCACTGAAAAACATGGTCAAGAAGACTAGCTCACATCCTGCTAATCACTCAGTGCAGAAACCTTTTACTATTTACAACGCTGTTTTGTAATGTAATTTATGCAGATTTATTTTAAATCAGTGTGTAGAATTACTTATTAGGGACGCAGAGAAAGAAGAAGAAAAAAAAACCCACTGTAGCTCTTTTGACAGGATCGGTCCAGAATTTTCATTTCAACACATCTAAGATTTGTTGTCTGATTTTAATAATAATAATTCCTATTCGTTCATATATACATTTTCATACATGAATTGCAGTTCAAAGTGCTTCACATGATAAAATAGAAGGAAGCATTAAAACATTATAAAACACTATAATATCAATACAAATCATACTCAGAAGCAACTTTCTTCACTAGCCTTGAAGGAGTAGAACTCTGGAACCACATTGGTATTTTTATATTTATAGATTTCATACATATATGCTTCGAAGTTATTATCAATCCAGTTATTAATCAGTATTTAACCTCTAATGTTTTAGTTGATTGAATAAAGTTATGATTTATCAAATACTAGTAGTAGAGCTAGAAAGTATGATGTTATTGGAGTGTTTATCCTGTCCCTGTGTTAAACTTCTGTTCGCTCCTCTCAGGTTCACGGGGTCACAGAGGTCACAGGGGTCACAGGGGTCACAGAACAGTAAATCTGTTTCTATGTCTGTATGTTAAAGAATAAAGCTTCGCTCCTCTTCTTTCTCGGAGAAGTTACACTCATGTTCTGTGTTTTGGGAACAGAACCTGATAAGAGTAAGAGTCTAGCTCCTCAACCTTGAAGTAGATCTTTCTCTGTGTGAGAGTGTGTGTGTGTGTGTGTGTGTGATAATGATAATGAACGTGGATTTGTGCAGCTAGTCAGTTAACAAAATCATCACAATTAAAAGATCCAAAGCCTTTAACTACTTCAGTCTGTGTGCATTTACTGTAATACACAAGTTTGACAATTTGAGTTGAATAACGAAGTTGTCATCAGTCTAGTGTATTGAGAAGCAGCTGCAGATGGAGTGTGTCACCTTCTCTCTCGCTGCGCCGCGTCTCTCGTGTTCTCGCGCGTCTGCTGCGCTGCTAATCGAGCCGCCGCCGTGTCCTGCTGGTTCTGAGCGTAACGGGCCGCTCGGTCAGCACGGTCCTGCAGACGAAACACACATCAACTGACCGCTAACACACTAACTCCTGAACATGTTTCTGATGAAGTGAGCGTCTCTGAGAGCACTGGAGGTCGTGCGGAGCAGCGTACAGCTCTGATGTTCTCAGTATAACGCTCTCTCAGTGTGTGAGGAGTACCAGAGCGATCTGCTGCTTGACTCGCTCTCGAGCCGCTCGCTCCTCGGCCTTCTCTCGATTCCTCTCCTCCAGAAGACGCTTGGTTTTCTCCTCCTCCTGCTGACGCTTGAAGTCCAGCATCTCCTTCCCCATCTTACGCCTCTCCATCTCCTTCTTCAGCTCGTTCTGTTCACACCAGAGCAGAATCACATCACACACACTCATCTCTCATCCTCTAGAGGACATGATGATCAGACAGTACCTCTTCTTCTGCTTTCTTCTTCTGCTCGCGTCTCTCCTCCAGCTTCTTCGTTATCCTACAAAAGAGGAATGTACGTTACTCACAAAAACTACTGCTGAAGTTTCCTCTGTAGTTTTGTACAAACATCTAAAGATTGTTCAATCAGGACATATTTACTGGAGAAGCACAAGGACTGAAGACAAAACCATCAAAATTAGGGTCAGAAAAATAGACTGGTTTCGCTTTAAATTAAGTTGCTTTTTCTGACTCCAATTTTGAGACATTAAATTTGAGGCATTTTTCAGAAAACAGACTCACCTCTCCACCCTGTCATCCAGCAGCTGCGGAGTCTCGTGGCCTGACGCTCGCTCTTCCTCCAGCGACACAGACAGGGATTCTGGGAACAGAGGAGTACAGCCAGTGCTCAGTGAAATACACACATCTAAATCTCTCTCTCTCGTATGCTAACGACTCCTGAAGCAGAGCGTCAGTGCACATCAGGACTGAAACTACACACAGATCAGTGTCCCCTGAACCACACACACGAGCAGAGCATCCTCACCTTCAGATCCGTGAGCCTCCGTCTGATCCGCTCTCTCTGCGTCTTCAATCTGCTGCGTGTGCATCTGTGTGTGTGTGTGTGTGTGTGTGTGTGTGTGAGAGGTTAACATGTTCAGTGAAGCGTTTCAGCAACAGAATATTAGCATAAACTAAATTAACTTTAAAAAGACTGCAATCAAAAATGCAAGAATTGTGTGTAACTCGTGTATTTAAAAACATGAAGCGAGCTGACACGCATGTGTGTATGAGACTGGCGTGTTCTGATCCTCCTGTCAAACTAATGAGGAGAGTCAGATGGGGTCAGAGTTCACCTGTGTGACCCTGAGGATCCTGCGCTGGAGCTCGTCCTCCGTCACGCTGCCTGCGATCACCTCCAGAGGAACGCCGTTCTCTCCGATGAAGAAGCTGGACGGGATACACACCACGGGATCTGGAGCTCAGAGTTAAGAGAGATGACACTTCTAACA
>NC_068379.1:24715147-24747647 GCF_023724105.1 Carassius gibelio
CATGTCCCCATTTTTCAAAACACTTATAAATTAATAAGTGAATAATTAACACTTTTATTCATCAAGGATGCATCAAATTAATAAAAAGTGACAGTAAAGACATTTATAATGTTACAAAAGATTTCTATTTCAGATAAATGCTGTTCTTCTGAACTTTCTGTTCATCTGTGAATCCTGAGAAATAAAATCCATCACAGTTTCCACCGAAATATTGAGCAGCACAACTGTGTTCAACACTGATAATAATCAGAAATGTTTCTTGAGCAGTAAATCATCATATTATTCTGATTTCTGAAGATCATGTGACACTGAAGACTGGAGGAATGATGCTGAAAATACAGCGGAGCATCACAGAAATACATTACACTTTAACACAGATTCACACAGAAAACAGATGATTTACTTTAGAATAATATTTCACTGTTTTTATGTATTTTGATCAAATAAATGCAAAAAAAAAAAAAAAAACACTTTCAGAAATCTTTCTGACCCCAAACTATTGAGTGTTGGAGTGTTTTCAGTGTGCGCCGTCAGATGCTGAACTGCTGCATCGAGCGCGAGCGAGGGATGATGGGAGGAAGAGCGGCGCGTCAGACAGAAGCCGTGCGGACGTCTCTCCGGGGAAGTCCTGGGACTCATGGAGCGACAGCGAGGACACACGGAGGAGATGGAGATGGACAGAGAGAAGAGACCAGCCAATAAGAGCAAAGCTGAGGGTCGTCTGCAGCCACAGGACAGACTGACCCTTCTGAGGTCACCAGAGGTCACCATCCCCGTCACACCGGTCAGATCAGATCTACTGATGCCTGCTGCTTCTGATCAACACCCATCCGTTTCCATTACTTACAACCTAATTTTTAAATCATGTTCAACAGCAGAATTTGTGGTGAACAATGACATTTCCCATGATGCAATTCGAAAAATTCCACCAATCAGATAATAATCAGTTAAATCTTAATTAAATCTGAATCTGCTGTTAAAAGTGAACCATCCATTCATATCATCATGTAAAACATAGATGACAAATAGCAGATTTTTGATTGTTTGTGTGACAGATATTCTCTGCATTCGTCTGCTCTGGTCTGCTTTGTTTCACAGTAGTTTGTGACATCAGATTACTACTTATAGTTTAGTTCTTTTCACAGGAGAAATAAAGCTGTCTAATAGAGCGAGCGGTGCCTTGTTGCTTTCCAGACCCTTCACTCTCTCTGCTCCGGTCTGGTGGAGAGATAAGAACACAACTTTCATAAAGCACCAGGAAAATCTACTCCCCACAACCCTAAATCAATGCACTGGCGAAACAACACAAGATCTGCATTTCTCTTTTGCTCTAGTTTGCTTTCTGATAAACATGGCATGCTGCCGTTTACGTCTGGCTCTTATGCTCCTCGGTCGTCAGGTTGTCTCGGATTAAAAGGTTTTCTAAATGCATGAATGTAAATGAGCGTTTTTGCATCATATGGTTCATCTGTGAAGCCGAGTGGATCGTGCTTGTACTGTGCTGCTCATAACTGTGTCTGTGTCTCAGGATCCTGCGCCCATCACTGAAGGAGCACACCTCCGCGCCGCATGCACAGCGCCGCCTGCTCTCACAGGAGTCCTTCAAGCATCTCCACGTCCCACCTGCTCTGCTGATGTTCAGCATCTCCTCTGATTTGTGTCCTGACAGCTGACTGTTGTCACCTGTAATTCACTGTGAGTCCAGCTGATGTCCAGATCACTGTGTGACAGCATTCTGACCGCGGTCAGCCGGAGGACCATCATCTCCAGGGCCATCCAGCCGGAGGATCACTTGAAGGACTTATACTTTTGAGAAAATGTATTTTTTACCCATCAGAATTTGACTTTATATCTCATAATTCAGAGAAAACAAGTCAGAATTGTGAGATAAGGTTGTAATTAAATGACTTGAGTGATGTGATCGAGCTTCCACAGACGTCACATGCAGAAACGAGAAGCTGGCTCCAGATTCACACAGGAACCGAGAGCAGATTATACAGCGGCTCACTTCTCCTGCTCATGTCTTCAATCCTCTGAATCTTTTATAGGTTTACCCTTTAAAAGCACTGCTTGGCAGAAGCATCATTCATTTTCATAAGCACCTTATCTTCCATGGCTCTCTGTCAGAAAGCGGAGCATTATCCCTCAGTGTTGACCAGAGATTTAGGAGCGAGGGGTTTGTGTGGGAATGGAGCGCTCCGTGAGCACAGCGAGCACAGACTCATTTCCCAATCCTAGCACGCTATGAAGCCAGAATGCTCGTTTTCTAGCACCGGGGGGCGAGACCAATGTGGAAAGGTGACATTTTGTGTCTATTCTGCCTCTCTGTAGCATGTGCATCTGCCCTACAAAGTGCTCTAGTTTCCTGAGCGCCACAGCAGCTCGTCTCGGTCCGCTGTGAGCACAGCCCTCGCAGTAAATGACCCCTTTAGCTGAAGATGGCTCTAAATATAGCAGCGGTGCTGTCTGTAATTGTGCTTAGCCAAGCATCGTTTGGCATTTGGGCTTTAATTACCATCTCCCTCGGGGTGGAGAGCTGAGAGAGCCCAGTGTGATGAATGGGGTGTCCTAACATCTGCTGGCGCTCCGCTGGATGACGGGCGTCAGAGATGTTGATCTGCTCTCAGAGATCAGTCAGGAACACCACAGCTTCACTGTGTTCATCAGATGTGCGTCAGGCCTGTGGAAACTCTCCAGAGCAATGGAGGATTCATCCTGACCGCTGTACAGGATTCAGTGAGCTGTAGCCCGTGATTGCTCAGATGCTGTGAGAGGCTGCTGGACATGTGAATCATGGTTTGTGCTGTTTTTGTGGATTGGCTCGTGTTCGGAAGCAGCACACAGTCGAGATCTGACAACAAATGTGTTTCTGTGTGTAAGACTCGCTGAAACTCATCATCATCATGTCTGATGTGTGTCTCTCAGTAATTATGGAGTATGAAAGTGCTCAGGATTCAGCAACTGATGGAAAGCTCATCCTGAGGAACTTTGAGTCTGAAGATAATTTACAAAAGAAGTGTGTACTGTGTAAGAACTCACACACTAATGAATAAATACACACACCAGAAATTACATAATAACAGGAGACTATTATGTGTGTGTGTGTGTGTGTGTGTGTGTGTGAGTATGTGAGTTTAGGTATGTATGAGTTTGAGTGTGCATAAGTGTGTGTTTAAGTGTTTGAGTTTGAGTGTGTGAGTGTGTGTGTGTGCGCGCGCGTGTGTGTGTGTGTGTATGAGTATGTGAGTTTAGGTATGTATGACTTTGAGTGTGCATAAGTGTGTGTTTAAGTGTTTGAGTTTGAGTGTGTGTGTGTGTGTGTGTGTGTGTGTGTGTGTGTGTGTGTGGGAGTTTGAGTGCACATTAGGGATATAATGATACTCTCCAATCATCGCAAAAATTATGTGACGATTCAAGATGGTTGAGATGCTTAATGAATCACGATACGATTGGGGACAGGGGCTTCTATGAATGTATCTCTGAGGGAAACAGACTGTCTCCAGAATAGTGTGTGTGTGTGTGTGTGTGTGTGTGTGTGTGTGTGTGTGTGTGTGTGTGTGTGTGTGTGTGTTTCCACAGGCAGTGAATCCAGGATTGTTGTCTGGAGGATTTTGTGCGCTGGTATTCTTCGAGAGATTACGTGGAGGAGGAGGTGGATGAGGCGGGACAGACGGTCACACGGGGCGAGCTGAGCGTTCGGATGAAGATCCCGGGGAACATGTGAGTGTAGGCCTGGAAGACGGCTAAAGCCACACCGGCCCACAGACAGAAGAGACCGTTAGACGACACCAAAGAGGCCGAGAAGGTCAGGACCCTGAGTCTGGATTCAGACTCTTTCCAGGAACACAATGAGCCGGATACACTTTTGTTTTGTGTTGGATTAATATCACACATTCATGTCATACGGGCGATGTCTACAGTGAGACATACATGACATCGGGGGGCGGGGCAGGGTTAGGGGTGTGCCTGAAGCGTGAAACAAATAACACACTCTGTGGAGCCACTTAAAGGTTAGCTGCTTGCTAGCTGTAGCATGTTGCATTACAGTACATGAAGTTCACTTTCCACATACACATGGTAAGGAGAAATGTCTGATAGGACAATAGTGAATGATTTGCATATCCTGAGCTCCAGCAGCAATTATATCTTGTCAAATGTGTGGTAAGTCACCATGAGAGCTTAACATCGTGATGTCTGTCAGTCATCGGTGATGGACGATGGCATCTACACAACCCTAGTGTCCAGCCACACAAACATGATCATTCTGTCTTTATCTGCTCACACACACACACACACACACACACACACACACACACCCTGCTTCCTTCAGAGCAGCCAATCAGAGCTCAGTTCTGCTGAAGTAGGTTAAACACGAGGTGTCGTTGCTGTGGGACTCTCTTTGGCCGGTTGAGAGTGAGTTCAGTAAACGCTGGCGTCTGTGAAGGTCGCGTCTCTTTCTGTCCTTCAGCCGTCTGTCGTGTCCTCGTGGGGAAGCTGCAGGATTTACTCTGAATTCATTTGCTGATTTAATTTCCTCTGCTGTGTTTTGCTCCAGTATCGTGTCCTCGGTGTGTTCTGCGGTCGCACGGCTGGAGGGCGTTAAATTAGAATAATTCAGCAGTTAAATCACTTGAAATTACATTTACAGTCCGAAACGGTCTAAATAGTTTAACAATTAAAATGCTTTAAACAAGGTAAAAAAAAATATATATATATATATATATATATATATATACAAAAAAGGTATAGGTAAGTAATGATAATTTGTAACTGATACGGAACTTAATAGGTAGCCAGTGCAGAGACTGTAAAATTGGGGTAATATGATCATATTTTCTTGACCTGGTAAGGACTCTAGCTGCTGTGTTTTGGACGACCTGTAGCTTGTTTATTGAAGAAGCAGGACAACCACCTAGAAGTGCATTACAATAGTCCAGTCTAGAGGTCATGAATGCATGAACTAGCTTTTCTGCATCAGAAACAGATAACATGTTTCGTAGCTTGGCAATGTTTCTAAGATGGAAGAATGCAGTTTTTGTAACATTGGAAATATGATTTTCAAAAGACAAATTGCTGTCTAATATAACACCCAGATTTCTGACTGTAGAGGAAGTAACAGTACATCCGTCTAGTTGCAGATTGTAATCTACAAGATTCTGTGTAGTGTTTTTTGGTCCAATAATTAATGTCTCTGTCTTATTCGAATTTAATTGGAGAAAATTATTGGTCATCCAATCTTTTACATTTTTAACACACTCTGTTAGCTTAGATAATTGGGAAGTTTCATCTGGTCTCGTTGAGATATACAGCTGAGTATCATCAGCATAATAGTGGAAGCTAATTCCGTATTTTCTAATAATATTACCAAGGGGCAACATGTATATTGAAAATAGAAAGGGACCTAGGACGGATCCTTGTGGCACTCCATATTTTACTGATGATAAATGAGATGACACCCCATTTAAGTAAACACAATGGTAGCGATCGGACAGGTAGGATCTAAACCATCTTAGAGCCTGCCCTTGAATACCTGTATAGTTTTGTAATCGATCTATGAGTATGTCATGATCTATGGTGTCGAACGCAGCACTAAGATCAAGTAAGACTAGAAATGAGATGCAGCCTTGATCTGACGCAAGAAGCAGGTCATTTGTAATTTTAACAAGTTCACATTGAGTGTCAATGTGTGTTTGTTAGCTTTAGTTTGCACATAGATTCATCTTCAGAGTGAACTACATCTGACAAAACCTTCTTTTAGGGACATTTGGGAACAATCGACCAAAAAGATGATTCAAAGAAAACCTAGTTTTGTCTTTTAATTCAGTCTCTGGTGTGGTGTGGGTCAGTCCACATGAGATAATAATGAGCTAATAATGTGTGTGTGTGTGTGTGGTGTGTGTGTGTTGTGTGTGTGTGTGTGTGTGTGTGTGTGTGTGTGTGTGTGTGACGTCTCTGCTGCTGTAAACCTGATCTCTCCTCCAGAGGAGTCTGAAGACATCGTGTCGCTGCATAGAGCTCTGCAGCAGGTCACCGCTCACGACAGCAAACTGCTGCTTCACCCCAGCCCTGACCTGAAGAAGCTGGAGGTGAGAGTCAGAGCGTGTACTGACCCCGGCGCTCGCGTCTGTGTTCCAGGACCTTATCGTTCAGATGAGCGCGGAGGAGGCCGTCATCGCTCGTGATGCTTGCTTTTGATGAAAGCGTCTTCCAGATGCATAAATGTGAATGTATGATTATTCTGTGACTTCTAATGTTAGTGAAGTTTTCCTGTTCCAAAAACTGTCAGAAGAGTTTTTCAGCATCATGTCACGATCTCTGACCAAAAACAATAATTCAGCCAGAAATTAAAATATTTTTTCCCTTCTTGTTCTAAACCTGTATGACTCTCTTGTGAACATAAAGAGAGGTTCTGTCGTTCAGTGTTGTTTGGTTCCCAGCGCTCTTCTTCTGTAGTGTTCTTCAGACCACAGAAACACACACGGTTTGGAAGTAAATGTGTTGATCTCAGTGTTTGAAGATGAACACGCTGAATCTGTGTGTGTGTGTGTATCGGACAGTGTGTGTGTGTGTTTGTGTGTGTGTGTGTGTGTGTGTCGGACAGGAGTGGGAAGGGCATGTCAGAGAATCTCCTGCTCCTCGTTAGTTCCCAGGAGCTGCTCCGGAGAGACACACCGGCCTCATTAAGACCAGACCCAGAGCTGCCCTCAGGACCACAGACACTTCACGTGTGTGTATGTGTGTGTGTGTGTGTGAGAGAGAGAGAGAGTGTGTGTGTGTGTGTGTGTGTGAGAGAGAGAGAGAGAGAGAGAGAGAGTGTGTGTGTTGAACAGGCTGACTTGACACACACAGAGTAGTTTTCTTTATGGTTACATTTCTGGTTTCTTCTGTCACACATATGGACATGAACATGATAAAGTTTCTCTTTCTTCATCTCATCTCTTCCTGTATGTCTGTCTGATGTGATAACGCTCTTCCTGTCTGTCATCGGTCAGGTTTGTCAGCTGTCTGCTGGAGGAGCCGAGGTCTCCGTGATCGGAGCCGGACGAGGACCTGCTGGAACCATCATCCATAAGATGTTCGTCAGCTCTCAGCAGGTAAACCAACACACACACACACACACACACACACACACTCACATTCTCACACACACACACACACACACACACACGCACACACACACTCACATTCTCTCACACACACACATCCTACTGATGAAGGGTTTCATGTTTTATCTAGGTCAAGCGATTAATGTTTTTAATCAAATCACCTGCAGATTGATCGCATCTGATGTTGGGTGGAGAAAAGATCATTTAAGATGAGAAATACATTGATTAGACAAAACAAAAGGTAGCTTTAGATAAAAAATACTTTGAGTCAACATTTCATAATTTATGATAAAAGGGAGTTAATGTGGTTTAATTAATATTAAAATAATTTCATATTTTAAAAACATGAGATGATACTCTAAATATGAAACTAAAAGCACTAGTAGGTGTCTGATTCATGCTCAAACAAAGAACCGTCTTTCTGAATGAGTCACTGAATCATGGATTCATTCAGTAACAAATCTCCACTCAGCAGTTCTGCTGTGGCTTTGATTGAACTATTTTCATTTGTGAAGTTGATCAAAAAAGGCAACACTTCCTCCAGAATGTGACACAACATGAGCTTCTGGTTTATTGAACTGTTGTAAAGCAGAATCTCATTTGCAGTCGTGCAGATCTCGGGGAAAACTCTTGCTGGTGTGATGTCACTAAACTATATCATATGATATAAATATAAGAGGGTGATTTATGTTTTGTGCTCATATGTTGAATCCTGACAGACTTCATCACACAGTCATGATGATCAGTGTAAGATGACGGACCGGACCGGACCGGACGCTGCGTTAAAGACATGAATCATTTCAATAATCATTTTTTTCCAAAAATGAACCTGATTAACAGAGACGCTGCCTAATGTGTATCATGAAGACTTTAACAGCAGGACGAGCCACCGCTTTAAAAATACATTTAAAAATCTGCTGGAGATGTTTTTGCAGTTTGTCATAATTAACTAAATTAATGAAATGCGGCAGATGTCTTAGTTTCATTTAGAGCTTTAATGTGACACAGATGTAATTAAACACGCTAAAGAGTGATTTGTATAAATCTGAGTCTGAGGTTAAACAGCGTGTTTGAGTTACTTAGGCTTTTAGTTAGTAGAACTAGTACATGACCACTCATCAGTGTGCTAACTAGTAGCCTCTCAATCTCATAGAGAACTTTCCAGATCAGATTGATAGATTTCAATTGAAATTTTTTACGCTAAATTTAATGCAATATTTTTTCTGTATGTTTTTCCCTAATTTACCCTGTTAGTGTTATTCTCTTCCATGTGTATCGTCGGCATTCCCAGGATGCACTTGTGTTTAATGGTCCCAGAGTAAGGTGTAATTCTATTTACAGTTAAACAGGCTGATAATGTGATATGAGCAGTGAAATGTGAGGTGCTTGGCCTGAGCTTCAGATGCTCACAGACGAGATCTGCTCTCACAAGTTTGCTTTAAGTCAGAACTGTTTGAAATGGAGTTTGTTTGCCTGGAAATCTTCCTCAATTACCGTCTGCGTGTGTGAGGACTAAATTATAGCCTGTGTGTTGCCAGGCTGCAAATAGAAAGGCAATAATTATCCCAAGCATCCCTATGTAACGCAAGTGAAATCAGGGATTCAAATGAGGTGAGATTTCCTGGAAGAAAGAGAAAAGAGAGAGAGACAGCGGCTGCTTTTGTTGCATGTGTTTGTGGGAATGTGCTTGCATTGATCAGATTTGCTCTGATTGATCATGTTTGGATGTTTTCACTGTTTTCACTCTGATGAACAGAAAAAGTGGTGCCGTGACCCGAGCACATCCAAAACATGCACCAATGATCAATGAGATTAATGAAATAATACTTTTCTGATTTTTTTTTAACTTTAGACTGAACGTTATGTTGAAGAACCTTATTGTTTTGCACATTTTTACCGTTTCCTCTTTAGGGATGAATCTCACACTTGGATTTCAACCCAAAACCAACACAGAAAAAATGAAGACGTCATAGGATGCTTAAATAAGTTCAAGCTTATGGAACCATTAGTATTATTGTATATTTATTTTCATCATGATAATTAAATACATTTCCACTCCTAACTCATGATTCTCTGTAATGAATCTCATTAATCAAAGTCATTTTTTAAAAGCAGTAGCTGTACTGTTGTGTATAAATACTGTACAATTTATAGATGGGCGTCAGGAAAGCGGTTCCAGATTTCCTGCCCCCTGCTGGACGGGAGGTTCTCCTGCGCACCTGTGTGCCGCGGCCCGCACCGTACTCCTTCTGTGTGCTGACCAGACGAGTTCAGACTCGCCGGGGCCTTCTCCTCCGACACCTGCTGCTTCTGAGCGAGAGACGAGCGCAGGTTACACGGGACACAGGCTTCAGGAAATAATGCAGACGAGTCTTTTGAGTCAGAACGCTTCACATGTAATCACAGGAAATGATTTCTGGATCGGCGCTCTGAGGGTCTCATCACCTCTGAAATGGGTTTATATCTGTTGGGTTTCACACATGCTAATAATATCTGTTCCCTACTGTGTGCTTGATGAGAGCAGCTCTAGATTGAGTTTACAGCACTTTGCCTTAGGAAACATCATCACACAAACACACACACACACACACTCACACACTAACACTTACTCATGCACACACACTCACTCATGCACACACTCACACACTCTCTCTCTCTCTCTCACACACACTCACACACTCTCTCTGTCTCTCTCACACACACACACGCACTCTCTCACACACACACACACACACACACGCACTCTCTCTCTCTCACACACACACATACTCTCTCTCTCTCACACACACACACACACACACACACACTCTCACACACACACACACACACACACACACACACTCTCTGGTTACGCATCACCAGCAGCAGAGAGTAAAGTCCGGATGGATGCATCATGATATCTGTTAGTGTTCCCATCAGAGGTGATGTGAGACATCGCAGAGCTCTGCCTGTGCTTCTGCTCGAGCGTCAGAGGGTTTCTGCTAATGACAGTCATGTAGACGTCTGTCTGATGAGGCACTGTCAGTCTGTGTAGAATCAAGGAAGAGTCTGCTTGTGTCGATCTCATGCTCCTGACCAGGATCTAAATGTTGAACCAATGTAAGAATTTCCAATTCAGACTTGATGAAAATAAAATGTCTGAACATTATTAGGCTGTTGTTCTCGTTTCATGATCATTGCCTCATTAGCGCTTTGTGCTGCTCGCGGTGCTTTAATTGCATTAAGGCTGTAAACGACACTGACGTTAGAGCGTTAATACACGGGACGTTAGTTTGAGAAACTGCTCCAGATCAGATTCAGCTGATAGAGATGATGATGTCTTCAACCCTCAGTACTTTACATTTATATTTACAGTTTTTTACAATCACTTTGCTACTATTTTCAGAACCTTATAGAGTATAGAGTTTGCAGCAATTTATTCTTAACCTACTTTATTTATAAAATAAATGTATTCTATGTTTCAAAATAAGTTGCACTCAAAGATTTATGTATTTGAAACGCATATAATCTCCATTTGAATTTCAAAGGTTTAATATAAACAAACAAAAATGCATTATAAGTCATACAAGATTTTTGTTGTAGTACTAATACACTAATAAATAAATAACGAGTAATGAATGTGTTTTAAATAATCAATAACCATATTCATATATTTATCATAAATCCACTTTCTTTCCATCTCATGCATTTCAACAAATGAAATATTGCTTGTTACATCTAGTCATATTTTAACCATGTTTATGCTTTAACCAAAATACGTTTATGCTGATTCTAAGCAATCTGAATGCATGCACTCTGAAAATATGGTGATTTCAGTTAAATCAAACACACAGTGTTTTTGTTACATGAATTAAACATTGACTGAAATAAAATAAGTTTGTTTTCTATGATATTTCAGCTAGTTGCCAAGGCAACATTTCATAGTTTAACAGTATCTCAGTGATCCTAAAATAACACTGAAGATCTGACCTTTTAATTTATGAGTGACAAATATGGATCACATTATTAGTTCATAAAACTGCATGTTCCTGCATGACATTTTTATATGCAATTCAAATAAATGTTAAACTTAGGCCTAAATATTATTCTGAGTGTACACATTTCTCAGTGTGTGCATTCTGTGGGATTCGAACCCATGACCTTGTCTCCGTTTGAGCAGCAGGAACACTGTCTCTGCAGATCTCTCTCAGTTTTCCTCCGCGGCTGCGAGCGAGAGACAGCTTGTGGCTCGGCTGGCTCTGCTCTCCGTGCGATCGGTGCCGTGGGAGAGCGTTCACAGCTTGATCGCTGTCTGCTCGCCGAGCGTTCACATAAACACACACGCTTTACTGCTCGCAACATTACTCCTGTTGCTATGGCGATGCTCAGCACGTCCTCTCTCTCTCTCCCTCTCTCTCTCTCTCTCTCTCCCTCTCTCCCCCCACCCCACCCCCCCGCAGCTCTCTTCGAGACGGAGGACAGATTTTCACATGTCTGTGGAGGATGCAGGCCTTGTTATTTTGAATCCCTTTTCGAGGGCCAAACCTTGTCCAAAATCAAACGCGTGGAAAACACAAAGTTGACGCGGCGTGTAAAATTGAGGCGGCGATGGCGACAAAAGGAGGTTCAGAACTTCAGCTTTTGTTCCAGTTTGAAAGCTTCCCTCCCTCCTCTGGCAAACAAGCCTGAGACGTTACAGTAACTTTAGAGAAGACAGAATAATATTTGCAAGCCCATTTTTCACAAACTTTCAATTCAAAGGTCTTCCATTCATGTTGGTGTTGGTTCCGAGTACTTTTATGAAGTGTATGAGTGCAGTGCTCTCCCTCTCAAGCAGAATGCAATTCACATCCTGAATTATCTGGACTAATGGTTTGTTATTGCACAGTACACTGGAAAACCACAGATGTCAGATTCTAGAACATCTAGAACAATGTCTTGGACTGACGATCTGTGTGCAGTAAAGCAAGCTCTGCTCCACACAAGCCATCACATTCTGAGGAATGGAAATGGATTCACAATCGATGAGAGCGAGTCTCTCTCAAGAGCGAACACAGTCCTACAGGTGCTTGTCCTGGTGACCTGTGGATGGATGCAGGCGCTAGCCACCTGGTTCAGCACAAAGATGTTCGAGCAGGAGTCTCAATGTGCAGTGGTCAGCAGATCAATCATCACTGTTATCTCAGGTGAAGGGCTCGGTGTGGCATCCTAGACCCAAACTATGGATCCTGCATGTTAGGCACCTGCAGCGCGGAGAGTAGATGCTGTATCTCTGTGATTCTTGGATTCAGTTGCAGAAGCGAGAGCTCCATCTACCAGATGCATGTTTAGTCTAAAAGGGACAGTTTTCTCTTCATGGTTCATGATGAGGGATGAGGACCCAGCCGGTGTGATGTGTTTGTTATTCTATTGTTTCTGCAGAACTGCTTGGACTCTGGACGCACGCCATCTGCTCTAAAAGTGTAAATGGCTGCTCTATCAGTCTTCCATTTACCTTTCAGTGATCGCTCTGTCGATAGGCATCATTTGATGATGGTCTTTTTAAGAGGAACACAGGGGTTGTATCCTTTTCACCCTAATATGGTGCCAGTGTGGGACCTGTCCACTTTACTTTCAGAAGAGTTGAAGGTCTCTTGTTCAAGATGGCACTCTCAATGGCTTTGGCATGTGGTAAGAGGGTGGGCAACTTACATGCTCTGTCTACGAGTGCTGCATGCATGGACTTCTGTAAGGATGACTGTACGGTTAGACTGCAGCCGAGATGCTGGTATGTGCCTAAAGTTATTTATATGTCGTTAGAGCAAAGATCATTACACGTCAGTAATTTGCTCCTCAGAATTCAGAGCCAGCGACGCATCCGCTATTCCCAGTGTGAAAACAATGGCTGTCTCATTGGATTGTGGAAGCGATCGCATTGGTGTATGCTTTTAAAAATCAGGGCTGTCTACGGTGGGTACCCACCCATTCCACGAGAACAATGGCTTGTGGATATTTGTCTGGCAGCAGCATGGTCTTCTTCACATGACACCTTCACCAGATTTTACAACCTGGAGATTCTGTCATTCGCACCACTAGTTCTGTCTGTGGAGTGATGTTTCTGCACCTGGCCACGCCCCCTGGTGATCAGGGTGGTTTCAACCAGGTCTGGTGGACTACGTAACCTCAGTTCCCTGAAAGGAGACAACAAGGCACTGTGTGCACTGCTGTATGGTAATGCTCAGAGTTTCACACCCATTCAAACAGTCGAGAGATTCAGAGGTGATGACGGTGGGTGCCGTGCTATATAGCGGGTGGCTCCGCCCCTTCATCGAGTGATTGAGCGTCATTGGCCGGTTTAAATTGAATTTAATGACATGAAAAAAATATATATTGAATGTAACTTTTTTTTCTGGTAGTCAGAAGAATATATATATAATAGTAATATTTAGTATTTAGCAGCAGCAGATACAGGACACTGGAAGAAACCGCAGAGAGACTCTGAACATGTGTGTGACCTGCAGCTAAACGCGGGTGACACGTGTCATGAGACCCGAGAGAAGCTGTCAGATGTGCTATAACAGTGTGAAGAGTGTTAAAAATGCAGGTAGCACATCTTATGGAAATAATAAGTCATCAGAATGTGCTAACAGGATTTGGCGCTCATGCGGTGTGATATGATGTCAGGCTTCACTGAGATCCAAACACTAAACCAGATCTACAGCGCTGTAGCACATCCTGATGGGGAGCATGTGATTCACCTCGTGTTTGAACAGACTTCATCTGGATTTATTTAGCTTTCTAGTTTTGTGTTTGGTCTTTTACTGTGTGTGTATTTTCGGATAAGTGCTTGATATACTTTAACAGCTTAAATTATATAAGTATATAAGTGTAGTGTTGTTACTCATAGTGCAATAGAAATTAAATCAGTCGTTCACCTTCAGATCAGCAGTCACTCTCCCTCATGACTTTCTTTCTTCTGTTAAACACAAAAGAAGATATGGAAATCAAGTCAGATGAAGGTGAATGGTGACAGTGATCGTCACTAGTGATTAATCGATCATTGGTTTAGAGCTCGTTCTTGAGCCGGATGATGATAAGAAGTGTGTGTTTCTGAGATGAACAGGCAGCACATATTTCTGGTTTATGCAGCGAGTGTCGGGTCAGCGCTGGCCACAGAAATATGGATTCAGTGTGTAGGAAGTGCTATATAAGATTATCTAAATCTAGTTTTGTGCCTCAAATCCCTGCTCCCACGTGCAATAGGTTGCATAAGCTTCTGTGTCAAGATCTCTTTAAAGTGAAGACCGCAAAGTCTTCTTTAACCATCAGAGACTCCATGTTTAACACTGATGAAGAATTGTTCACCAAACACTGTTTTAGACCTAATTTTAAGATGGTAGAATATGATGAGGCCTGTACCGGTGGCTCTGGCTCTTAAGTGATTGGCACTGGCCTGTTTCTGTGCAGATTAGTGTCAGGATGAAATGATGGCTGAATAGCAGCAGATAGGACTGCGTAGGTGGCGCTGCTTCAACACCTCAAGCCAATCGCAGCTTATATTCCCATTATACCAGAGAGAGGACTCAATGGCATTACACAGCCCATCCCGTCCCGTGACAGCCGGGGCTTTATGTGCAGGTTCACTGATGTACAGCCGTCCTGAAGACGATCCTGCGCTGTTCCAGGAGCAGATTTAAGAGCGAGCGTGGGCCGATCGTTGACGGAGAGAGCTAATGGACCCTCGATGGCAACCATCAAACCTCTATTCAGTGCTATACTCCTATTTTTAGGACTGTGAGGTTCATTTTACAGAGAGTCAAGTAACATGAGCGTGATCTGTTCACTCCGTACAGGTTCAGAAGCGTGTCCTCACTCGACCCAGTGTTCTCCAGCGATGGTTCTGTGAAGAACCTTCATCATCCACTCAAACACTAAAGGTGCTTCACACTGGAAAAGGGTTCTTCAGATTATTAAAATGTTTGATTCTTGTAACTCTTGTGATATCTCATTATGCTGTATTATCACAATCATTTTAACAGCTTGTTTTCCTTCAGTCCTTCAGGTTCTTGTGTTTCTCTTTGGAGCTGGTTGATATAGGCCTCACTGATCTCAGCTCATGAGTGAAAAAACTATTTTCTGGATAATTTTGGCAATGTTCACTCAGAAACTGAGCTCAGATCTGTGCTAATTGAAAGAAAACAAGCTGACAGAAAGACTGAATGCAGGATTAGCTAATAAAACAGCATAATGAGAGTTTTACAGGCAATTAAACAAAAAGTAGGTCAGGTATTTTAGAGCAGGAGTGTGATAGGTGTAACAAGGTGCGGAAAACACCAGAAAGTCAGCAAGTTTCAGTCCAGTGAAATAATATTAACTAGCATTTATGGTAAAAATAAGTTTTATGGTTCAAAATGACAGGAATAAAGCATAAATCCACCTTCCGTTCAATTCAATGCATGAATTGTGAAAACATGTCGTGACTGAAGGTGCATGAAAACACCCTTTTCTGCGTCCCCCTCAAAAACAGTTAGGGGAAATTAATGAGGCGACTCTCTCAGAACAATGAACCGCAGGTGAGGTGATGAGCGCTGGATCTGACACGCGTGAGGCGTGTAGAACTGAGCCGGATCTCAGCCACCGGCGCTGATGAAGAGAGAGAGAGAGAGAGAGAGAGAGAGAGAGAGAGAGAGAGGGAGGCTCAAACACAGGCGGGGGGGGGTTGGGGGCACAGAGAAACACACACACAGAGCCTCTCGCCCGCGATCTGCCGCTTTGTGCTGCGAGAAGATAAACGATTGGGAGCTGCGTGGGATGTTTTCCCCCAGGAAGCCGGTAACAATGCCAAGATGCTGATGAAGGGTGGAGGAGTGAGGAGTGAGGGGAGCGCGGCGTAGGAGGCTCGGATGCTGGATGTGTGGGGTGGGATACGGGCAGGAGACATCATTTAATGGGATATGGGTCTCCAAGTGATTTAGAGGTTGCTGCAGAAGTGCCACGATCCCCCATCGAGCGCCGAAGGCCAGCGCCGTGCCATTTAGCTGCAGAGCTCCCTACAGACTTCCTCTAGAAATCAATGGCTGGCAAAGCGGCCAAATAACTGCTGTGGTGCGGGGCATGACGGGACGGTGCACTGGAGACTCAGGCCTGACCCCAGCCAGCATGTTTGGGGAGAAAAATCGTTCCCACTCACACTCTTTGGTGGCTTCCCTGTGTTTCTCAGAGAAATCCCAACTAATTACTGGCTCTCGCTTCTAAAGCAGGATCAATAACAGCGGCTGTGTCCGAGGCACACCGGGTCATGGCTCCCATTCGAAATGCCAACATTTACGTCTCCAGGCCGTCCTCATCTCCAGCACGTGATTGTCTGTATTGTCCCGACGCTGCAGCGTTTGTTTTCCTGCTGCAGATGTAACTAGATCTCTTCACGAAACAGTCAAACTCAACGCACCTGTTTGTGCTGCAGGAGAAACACCGCAGGAGGCTTCACACTTAAAAACAGAGGTCGCAAAAGGGGAGTTTGGCGTCGATGCTATAGGGACGACATTTTTGCTTCTCCGTGATAATCTTATGTTATATGATCATACCTCATGCTGTTTCCTGTAAACGCTATTTAATCTTATTACACTGGACTAAAATGTACTGATTCTGCTCAGACTGAGTGTAGTAGGTTGTTAGATTTATGTAATGATAACCCCCCTCCACACACACACACACACACACACACACACCTTGTTCCACTAGTGGTGTCCCCATTCAGAGATGACTGGCCTAAAAAACCTGCTTATAAATATTTCTCTTATTTTTTCACCGTTCAACTCTTTCAGGAGCGTTTCTTCTTCTTTTTTCACGCCGGCAGCTTGGAAAAGCAAACAGTGTGTGATTCCTCGTGCTTTCTTCCCTCCCTCCTCCCGTCAGATATAGTCAGCTGATTATTGGGCTCTACAGATAAAGATGATGGAGATGAGAAGGCTTCTGCAAACAGCTGAATATTGAAGAGCGTTTGACTCTTGTTATTGGAGTGTAACTGTCTGCACAGACGTGTTGAGCGGGTCATTACCCGTGAGTCCGTGCCGTGCGGCCGTCTGCAGAGATCAGTCGTATCTCGGCTCTGATATCCAGCGTTATGATGCCGGCTGACCTCCGTGATCTCCTCCAAACTTTCAAACTACTTCAGATATAGACCTGTCAACATCTGAGCCACGGCTTTCATTGAAAAAAGGACATCAAGCCTTCGATATAGCTCCAGGTTTTATTTCTTTAAGGCCAGATTCAAAATACATTAATAATAAGTGCAAATGTATAATGAACCAATCTAAAACTTAAAGCAATAACATTCATATAACTAACATAATTTTCTTATTTCTTATTTTAATTATATTTTTTAAAAATATACGTATTTTATATTATTTTGAGAATAAATATAAATATTAAATTGGAGATTGGTGCAAAAGCAAGTCGAAAAATGACTGCAAGGTTTTCTTTTTCAGTGTATATTTGATATTTTGAATGTTTTATATTAATATTTATATATTGTAAGATGAAGATGGAGCAACAGCAGACACATGAAAGATGGTCTGATGGTTTGCATGTTTGTGTTTGTTTGTGTTGTTTATGAAAGCAGGAGGTTTGTTCATCAAAGAGCGTGAGGAAGATGAAAAGAGCCAGATGAAAGGATGAAGGTCCATCTGAAAGACCTCCGCTCAGGGCCACAGAAGAGATCGGGTCTGAAGAGAGGCGTCCAGATGACCCAGCTGCTGTTTGGGGATGTCAGCAGGTAATCGGCTGTCGGTGAAGAGATGCAGGTATTTATATTCGTCTTCGACATGTTCAGCGCTGGACTCTACTGTGTTTTCCAAGCACACGGACACCACTCTCTTTATACATCAAATAATAGGATCTATAGGAGTTTATTAGTTTAAGGCAAACTACCCTACCCTAGGCTATATTTAAATATGCAAATGAGGCATCATGTAATTAAATATGCACTAATTGGCAAACATTTCCAGAACATTAATCTGAACATTTATTCAGTCAAAACTTCTTCAATCCTTTGGATCCAAGTCAAGTCACATTCATTTCTAAAGCGCCTCATAAAATACTGACTGTTTCAAAGCTGCTTCACAGTAATAAACAGGAAAACAACTGAAGTATCATTATTCACGTCAAGTCTCTGAATATTGCTGAATATTGTCTTTTATATGTTTCTAGTCACTCTCTGTGTTTTCCACATGAACTTGCTCACAAATGTTCACGTTGACGTGCATGTTTTCTATTTCCGTCCCATCGCTGCTTCCACACGGACGTGAACATCCTGCTCCTCCTTCACCCATTACCAAACACTTTGATGGCCCAAAGTTCTAGCTGTGCATCGAGCCGCACGTCTCTATATCCTCCTCCACAGATTTCACTACTCCATCCACCCACCACCCATCCATTTTTGACTGGGCCCAGGAGGATTATGCCATTCTTCACAGGACGAGATCTCAGCGAGTGGGCAGGAGAGTCAGCAGCGAGCCCCTAATGACACAGCGACACCCACACACGTCCAAAACCAATTTTACCCTCGCTAAAAGAACAGCCCTCGCACGCTCCCTTGCATACAAATAACGGATCGATGGCGGTCAGCGACTGTCTGCCCGCAGAGATTTAGTGTGCGCTGGGCCGGTGGATCGATGTGAATGACAGATGTTAGAACCACCGATCGCTCGCTCCTCTCCATCAACAATCCCTGGAAATGTTGCTTTCCACTCGTCTCTCGTAATCTCATTAGGGACATGAATGGCTCCCTTTTGAAAGGCGCGGATGCCGGAGAAGAGGAGGGCGGCGTGGAGAATGACTATTGGATTAGAGTAATCCGGGAGGAGAGCTTCAGTGGAGGGCAGCGCTCCATCTCTTGTGCTGGAGCTGCAGATAAGGCCTCGTCTATTGAGCGCTCGTCAGCTATCAGACTCAGAAGGTGTCTTACAGACTAAGGTGACCTGCTTTTGAACAGTCGTGCATTTGTGAAAGCATCAATCATCAGATATATCAAAGAACATTATCAAAAAAAGGTACAAAAGATGAAAGGTTCATCTTCGTACCTTATTTACCTCAAAATGGATATATTAGGTACATATTGGCAACTTTTGGGTTGGGTTTCACCCCAGTTTTTGGTTGGCATGAAGTGCAGTCGATAGAGTCAATGAAAAGTTTGTTGAGTTTTGTCAGCTTGCCAACTTTTCATGTCCGCTCTGGCTGGTAAACACCCTCTAGCTACCATTGGTCCGTGCCGATGATGTAATGTTGGATATAAACTTCGCTATGATGCTTTCTTAGCTGCTGTTTTCTCACCGCTCTCATGTTGTTGAGAGAGAGCACATATTGACATATTCATCGAGATGTTTGCTAACAGTAGACCTCTCATTTCCAACTTCTTTTTAGCTCTAAGTGACGAGCAATGAGGAGTTTGCGGTGAGCGATTGAGTGCCTCTGTATCTGGTGGTAATTGCACCGCAGATCGTCTCAGAAAGTTTCACACGGAGTTGAGCAGCTTGTCTGTGCTGGAGATGTGCGGCGCTGAGGGAGGAGGACAGCATGAATAGACAAAAAGGCAGGTGCTGCGACACAGCCGTTTCTCTGGCAGCAGGTTTTTTGGGATGGAGGGACGGATCTGTCAGCATCTCTCCTTGATAAGAGCCAGCGGGTGCATGAGAGACGCATGGCATCAGCAGAACCAGAACACTGTGCTATTCATTAACACGGGACTCGACTGCACATCACGCCTTTGTGTCTCCCTATATGTCCGTCTCCTGGTCATTAAGTCAACCCTCGATGTCAGAAATGTCCAATAGCTGCTGTTGGGTTTGTAACACGAGCTCCGGGTCTGAACTACTGGAACATAATGAAAGTTTTCCGCTGTGTGTTTGCTGGAGAGCCACATATGCATCCATAATGAATGTCTTGAGCATCACGGTGAAGAATGAACAGGAAGTGACCGGTGCTTCGTTACCGGTGTCCGACAGACTGACGATTAGCTGATTCACACTGAGCAGTCATTCTAGCGTGACACGGCATCATATGTGAGCAGAAATTGAACAATTACCTGGATTTAGTTGATATTCAGCAAAATAGTTTGAGTAAAACTTTTCATGCAGTACTAGAACAAACCCAAAAACTGAACTACAGCTGTGTCTGAGCTCCAGACATGAATGATTCCTCATCTTCAGATCTTCAGATCTCCTGTTCTGAAACATATTAATCACTGATTCAATCCTAGCAGTGCTGTCTTAGAGATTAAGAGATGTTCTTGCTTTAGTGTCTCAACAAACAGTTCTGTGCTCAGGAGCCGGGGTCCCGTCAGAGACGAGGGCACGTGTGTTTAGTTAGTACAGATTCAGCAGCTCGTTAGCATCAAACATCTTTCATGCATGCTCAACTCACGGCTTCTAGATGTTGAAGAGTGACCTTTGACCTCTAATCACCATAGACAGGACAGCACTGATCGCTGCCGTCCGAGCAGATGTAAGGTGCACTGTAAGGCTGCAGCTGTGCTGTCCGTTGAGGGCACTAGGTAGGCGTCAGGTGAGATCTGTATGCTGTAGTTTAGCTCTGCATCACTTAATATTAACTTGAACACAGCATTGCCATTTATTTATTTCCTTTCTTATTGATTTGATTGACTCATTGAACCAGACTAACCGTCCTGAAACTGGACCGTGTGCAGGGGTTTGTGGGTGTTAATTCCCATCATGCTCTTGTCCTGTGCTGCCGTCTGTCATCAGATGAGCCTGGATGGCTGAAACATCTCAATAATTCATCAGAACATCTCACATCCCTCCCAACACGGTCAGATCCAGACCCTGAACCTCGCACCAGCGCTTGACTTTTGGGTTTAAGGGATAAAATCTGGAATAAATAAATAAACTGTGATACACTACTATTCAAAACTTTGTAAATATTTTTTAAATAAATTAATACTTTTATTCATCAAGGCCGCATTAAATTGATCAAAAGTAACAGTAAAGACATTTATAATGTTACAAAGATTTCCATTTCAAATAAAAGCTGTTCTTCTGAACTTTCTGTTCATCTGTGAATCCTGAAAAATAAAACACATCAGTCTCCACAGAAATATTGAGCAGCACAACTGTGTTCAACACTGATAATAATCAGAAATGTTTCTTGAGCAGTATATCATCATATTATTCTGATTTCTGAAGATCATGTGACAGGAATAATTATTCCAGAGCTTTGAGTGATAGTCAGTCTAAAGAATCAGATTCTATATCAATAGGAGACCCTCGTTTTCTTCACAGTTTATGTACTGAAGGGGTTAAGGGGAACAGTGACAGTAGCGTTTGATTTTATGTGAAGATACGCCACACATCAGATGTTTCTCTGAAGAAGAACAGTAAGAACAGCTGGAGATGGACACAAGCGTGTCCGAGCCTCCACCTGAAGACCCTGGTCTCTCCGTCAGCAGCAGCTTCTATATTAAGATGTGGTGTGTATTAGTGTGTATGACGGAGTGTGTTGGTGCCCACGCTTCGATGGAGACACAGATGGCGCAGTGATTTAGTGGCGGTTGCGTTCGCTGTGTAGGTGTTGAGATTGTACTACATGTACAGAATAACCCCCCGCAGTCTTGGGTTAGGAAGAGTTTAGCTGCAGCTCGGCGTCCAAAAGTTTCAGCAGCAGATCCAACGAGAATAGATCATCACACCTAACAATCCTGGAGAATAATGACCGTACTCTACTAATACACCAGATAGAGCCAGGAGAAAACCTCCTACACACACCTAAACACACACCTAAACACACACACCTAAACACACAGAGACTCTCTCTCTCTCTCTCTCTCTCACACACACACACACACACACACACCTAAACACACAGAGACTCTCTCTCTTACACACACACACACACACACACACACCTAAACACACAGAGACTCTCTCTCTCTCTCTCTCACACACACACACACACACAGAGACTCTCTCTCTTACACACACACACACACACACACACACACACATAAACTGATGATTTTACAGTTTTTAGAGGATTACTGATCAAATACATGCAGCCTAAGTGAGTATAAGAGACTAAATACATAAAAAGAAATTAACAATAAAAAATGATTTTGTGATGTTTGTGTCCTGGACACTCTGCATTGATCATCAGTGTGAATGCTCATATTTTGGGCTGTACTGTTCCTCTAGACGAGCTCTGTCTGAGGCAGGTGTGGGTCAGATGAGTCCCAGTGCTTCGTATCAGTGCACAAACAGATCTTCTGTGTAATGATGCTTGGGCTGTTTCTGAGTCTCTCAGGTGTTACAGAGGAGCGTCGGGGGGGTTCAGAGACACAAAAGCTGAACCCCCCCATCGCACAGAAGAAACGCTGCTAATTGTGTTTTCCGTCCCGTGAGCTTGTCTCTCCAAAGGACAGTGACGCTTATGGATTTTCTCAAATGTCATCATAGTTTGGTTCCTGAGGCAGAGCTACGAATCTACTGACGGCTAGCACCTTGTTTATCTGCCCAGCGCCAACCGGGCCGTTATCTCAGTCATTCAATGGACAGAAGGCTGCCAGAACACAGAAAATGAATGATGCTTTAAAAGAAATCCACATTCAGTTACATGCTTTGCTGTTATTGCTCAGGCGCTTCACGGTACCCAGTCAAACACAGTGGCTTTGTTTTCCTATTGACAGTCTCTCTACTGTCCTCATACAGAGTTTCTGCATCGCTTCCATTCATTTACACAACAACAGCCCACTGGGGCTCTGAAAACGCCAACTTTTGAAAATGGTCCGTAAAGTGTCCGTATTGGAAAATAGTAGTGTAAAATATCTGTAAATCTAAAAAGTCACGTGACTTTGCCTCATCATGTCATGTGATTGTATAACTGGACCAACCAGAGCACTGATCTCATCACACACCTTCTCAAATGTGATTTTAATCATTTAGAGCCAAAGACTGTCATCACAATGACTTGATATGATCACCTTCATAACTGTGTGATAAGACTGCGTTCCCACACCTCAGACATCGTAACTCAAGATAACTCTACAGCACTGGATGTTGTGTTCATCTGCACGCTCTGAGACCAGCACAAGAGACAGCAGCTTTCATTATGGTTTCGATTCTTTGCTCCGGTTTCTCAGAAAGTGGTGATTTTATTCTCTTGAACACATGTTATGAAAACAATTCTTTATTCACAAATGTTTTATATTTACATTTTGCACACAAGTTAAGTTGCTATTGATTATTGTCTGTGTGATCAATCTCTTCTAACCCAGACTTTCTCAGGTGAAGTCTAAAAGAGTCGTCACAGCTCACTGCTGGTGGGTTTTGCTCTTTCTTCAGCATGTGTTAACGGCTGACACACACACACACACACACACACACACACACACACACACACACACACACGCACACACACTCACACACACACACAGCGCTGTGAGTGACACTGAAGCTGCTGCATTGTCTCTGCACAGGTTAAAAATATAATGCAGCTGCAGTGTCGCCACGGCGATAAGGACCGTCCAATCAGATGTCTCTAGGCTGCCAGGATGTTGAAGAACACAGGAAAGAGTTTCTGCTTCCTTCGGCATCATTCCTTCGGTTTCTCTGCTTCTCTCAGACTCATGTCGGATCACTCTGGGCTGCGCTCAGTCTAATATTTAGCCCTACATTTAAGATCTGTGTATCTGAATTGTGAAATGTATTGATTATGCAATATTAACATGAACTATTGAACTGTATATTTATCAGTCATACATAATCAAAAAAGGGTCAGATTTCTGCTCCATTGTTTTTTATTTATTTTTTTTTTTTTATCTTTATGATACCAAAGTTGATTTTATTTTGATTAGTATTTTAAGTTTTCCTTTCTGATTTTAATTTCAAAATCTTTGTAATTAGGTATTGTTTTTTAATGTCTGTATAGTTTTTATTGATTTTTATTTCAGTTTTAGTATAGGCCTACTTATATTATTTCATGTATCAAAACGTTTATTGATATTTCAGTTTATTGTTAGCTATTTTCGCCTATGCGAGTTCATTTAGATAACCATATTTATTACACAAAGACCAGTTTCATTGACGTTTGACTGACAAATATCCATCACATGAACTTTATTATTTGATAATGTTAGAACTTTGTGATCCAAATGGAGTTTATATGCAATTTAAATGGACAACTCTTAAATATAGGCCTAAATATTCTTCTGATCATGTAATGATGAAGCTTTCTCTGAATAACTGGTGGAGGCTGTGTGTTCGCTTCATGTGTTGAGTGTTTTATCTCCAGTTTACAGATGCATCTGTGCTGTTCAGAGCTGGATTGATGAAACCTTCCCAAACATCTGCACAGCGACTGTGTTATCCAGCAGAAATGGGATCCGCATCGAGCTGCTCTGTGCTTTCAGACGCAGCGAGATTCATTTAGTTGAGGTTAAAGGTCAGCACTTCCTTTCAGATGCTCAACTTTGGCATCTGTGCATAAATGCTGCTCCCGTTATAATACTGTGAACTCAGAAGTCACACTTCATCAGGCGGCGTGTGAGAGATAAAGTGCTATTCTGAGCTCGGGTGGAAGGTCTTTAATACGAGGACGGGGGTTTGAAGTCTGGTCTCTGACAGCGGCGACCCAAACAGGAGTCTAAAGAGGAAATCAGCATCCAGAGCAGCCTTGAAAGATGAAAGCGCTGTGTTTGTGAAGGAAATGGCTTTTTCTTTCTTCCTCGCCTGAAACCAGGGTGGATGTACCAGCACCCTGTCCTTCGTCTGTAAACCAATCTGACCTGTGAACATTCATAATTATCTTCTAGATTGTAATGCTTTGTTTATTTTGAGCTTGACTTTCACTCCAGAAACAGGTGGGAAGCCACATGGTGCTTTTCAGCCGTTTCTCTCCAAAATGGCTCGTTATATTTCCAGGAGTTCAGCCGTGTCAGTACTGCCAGACAGCAGCTCTTACTCATTTTACCACAAAAAAAAAAAAAAAAAAAAGGATTTTCTTTCATATTTTATGTAATATTCCTCATATGCTGGTAATTGGTTTTAATGGAAGCAGTACTGTATTCAGCATATTTTAAATGTCCCAACTGCCCACCTCTTTTACAATGTTTGACAAAAATAGATAAAAGCTACATTTTAGGATGATTATTGATCGAAAGGACATCGCTATTGTGGAAGGGATCGCGAAGGCCAATCAAATAAAAAGGCGGGAATTCCTGAGCGTTTTTAACGGTCTCCTTTTCTGCGCAATGCGAGTAGAGACAATAAAACTATTTATAATCAGAGTTATACTGTCACTATAAATGATTTATAACACGCTTCGTGAGTCCAGTGCAGACAGCTGTTCCAGCGCGATGCAAGGGTAGCTATCTAAACATTTAATATTTTATGACTTTTTTAAGATACATTTTGCATCCATTAATTCAAAACAAGTCACATTTTTATTATATTTCGCTCTTCTGACTTCACCAACCCGTGATTCATAACTGAATGTGACAAGCATTTATTCCATTGAGTTATCAGACATTCCTATGAATATGATTGAATATTTGAAAATATTATTTGCAGACAGTCCAAACCATTTTACAAAAATCTTATTCCTGTCCTTTTACTATACGTTGTTTTCTTTGTTCTCCTAAATCAAATCTTGTTTAATTCCTTATTTGGTGTCTCTTAAATGACAGTTTTTTAAGAATCTTCAGCACAAGATCGTATGAAATGCTTTTATGGTCTTCTATTGTATTTGTGGCTCTTTCGTGGACACTATCATCGTGATAAAAGACATTCTCCTCTTCAGATATTCTCTTGTGCTAACTGTAATATAGTTTATGTTTGGCGAGCGATTGCTGTGGTTTATCATTAGGAGTCAGGTCCGTTGATAACTCGTCATGCAGGAGAATGTCTCGATCTGTATTGTTATGGTCCTGTAACTGATGCTACAGCTCCGATGGGAAATCAGCAGACCTCTAATGGAACAAGAGCTGAGTTTTCCTGCTGATGATCGCTGTAGCTGCACCATTTGCCCAATGTCTACATCATAGAGAGGCGACAAAACGATGCAAATCGCAGCAACTAAAACGATTAAAGCCAATCCAAGTGTCAAGTTGAAGTGTTAGGCCCCGGTTTTTTGTGCAGAGAAGTGCCTTTTAAAAATAGTTTTCTATTGGGAGTTAGTGTTCATGCGCTGCGGGATCCTCGCGTTTTTGATGAATCAGCTGCGCAGAAACGTACGGTGCTCCTGAGGTGACAAGGTCGGTGTTTCACATTTTTGTCGTGGACAAGACATAATAACTTAATATTACGTTTATTAATGTTATTATTTATTCCATAAAATAATTGTGAAAAAAATCACCACTTCCATAATATAACAACAATTAATTATAGCTATAAAATATAAAACAGTTTTTTATTAATATTATTTTTGTTATTGTCGTTATGAATATATATATTTATAACATAATATGTCGTGGCCTCGAGATGTTGTGTTGAGGGAACAACCAGAGATTTATTCATTAATATTTTATTTTGAATTAAAATAAAATGTTGTTTATATTTTTATATATTCGTTTATATTATTATATTATTTTTTTGCTTCGTTGTGGTGACGGAAGTTTACAGTTGGATGTTTTTTTTTCTACTAATATGACAGTTTACTTAACAGAAAACCAATTATTCTAATCCTTGATTTGACTGAAAGAACAGCTGATTCGGAGGTTGCCTAGCAACGCTAGAAAATGCAGTGCACTGCTCTTTTCTAAATGTAAAAATGTAATCCAAAAAAAAAAGTTAGTTCAGTGTGTCTCATGTTTTCTAACCTGAAAAACACATTCTGTGTGATCGGGCCTTACATAACATACACAGTTGCACCTAATCTCATGTTAATCTGGAGTACCTATAGAGTAGTACTGCATCCTTCATATATACAAAAAGTCTTTAGTTTTATCATATTTATAGAAGAAAAATGCAGCTTTCCGATTCTTTACGGAAAAAGCCGAGCTCCCGGAGGCGTGCCGTGAGCAGAGCTATAATACTGATGTTTCTTGTTGTTTCCATTCACATATATTCACTTATGTGCTGATTTCCAACTAAATGCAGAAATCTGATGAATGAATGGGGTCTTTTTTCACAGAGACGGCTCCATGTTTTAATAGCAAACGATGTGCAAATCCAGCGTCGACTTGGGCCTTGTTTATAAAACATTCATCTCTCAAATGACCAGAACACACAAACACACTTGACACACTCCGTTGCTTACTCACTGTTCATGTAACACTGGGTTCTTGGGGAAGCTGAAGACGGTAAACTTTCCCTCACATCCAAAAACACACTTATTTGGAGGCATTCTCAAACAAATCCTATGCAGCGCTGCCGATGATTGTGAAGCACGTTGATGTGTGTGGTCTCGCTCTCCTCTGGTCAATGTGTGCACGGGCGCGCTTTTCCCAGAGAAACGCTCATATGAGGACTTCTGTTCTCGTCTACGTCATTAGATCGTACCAACCCGGAAGTAAGATTTACGGCACAGAAATTCTCAGTCATTCTTCTAAATTACTTTTTAAAACTTTGGCCATGTTTAGCATGAGAATCCATCTCTTTAACACTGTGAACACCTCTGAATACAGCGGCTCTATTCTGCAAGCACCCCTATTACACTACTCTGTTGTGTTTGTGTCCCTATATCTGACACATGACACACTCATCTCAGGTCCAGTCTCTCTAATGAGCTGATGAGGTGAAGCAGGTGTGATAGAGAGTGTGCAGTGCTGGGTGCTGGTTTGGAAACCACTGCTGTAGATCAGCGGTTAATATTTAATGACAAGGTTAATGAAGTACATGTGTGTCACACTGAAGTTTCTGTCTTGTTCTTTGTAATGATGATTTTATTGTCTATGTTGCTGCTGCTCAAATTAAACCAAAACAAGGAAAAAAGTTATCTGCTTCAGAATATTGGCTCTGCTTGTTAGAGATCATGATGCACTTTTTAGCTTTTAATATAGTTTAGCAGAAAGATCTGGAAAAACACAAGTATTGTGGTATTTGCCATCAGCTGCTTTTACAGATAAAGACACACTGATTTGAACAGTTTTACCTGCCATATTGACTGGAGACTGGAGCTGACAGTAATTAATGAGCTCCAGCACATAATTAATCAGATGCTCAGATTATAAATAAGGTGAGACTGTCATTCACAGAAGCAGAACATGTGCTGACCGCCGCTTAACCATCGATCTGTCCTTCTGAAACTCACATGAGCTCACACAATCTTAGATCTGTTCCTGAACCTAGCACTCCTGATGCAAAGACTGTTTTACAAAAGATAGTTCAGTCTGTTTGAAATGGAACGTTTCATCCAGGGCTCGGATTTATTTGATGCTTATGTGACCGGTGTAATCTGCGTTGTGTTTTTTTTCTCAGTAACCAGTCGGACATCAGTTGACGGTTCTTCATTTACTGTTAAACATAACACAAGTCTATTACAGTGCGTTTTCGCCCTTGTCTTTTCTGTTAAATGGAGGTCAAGTGCAACACAATTAGCACATGCTTCAAGTGCATCGATTCACAGAAAACGGATTAAATTAAGTGAAAATGCAGAAATAATCAAATATGCATGTAAAATAATATTATATATGATTTAAATAGAGTTTTAAAGTATAAAAGTGATTTTTAAAGCAAAGATGAAATTAGATTGATCAGAGCCAATTAGAAACCCACCTCTCCCATGCACAGACAGCGCAGAAAGGGAAGAGGAGGCGCAAAGACAGGAAATTAAAATCAATTCTTCCGTCAGAAATTTAAAGGGGAAAGTGCACACACAGACATACATATTCAGGTATACATTTTGAACAGTTTTTGTGTAATTCTATAAATGAAATGAACATTAATTTCCATACTCGTTACAATGCTGCATAGTGGAAGCCCGTTTTTATAGAAGTTTTTCATCTCATAATTCTTTTTTCATGCAATTATGAGATGTAAACTCACAATACTCAGAATTTTTTTTTTGAATTGCTAGACGTTGACTTACATTTGCAAGTTTTTAAAGGAATTGTTGAGATATTCAAAGTTGCAAATAATATTTATTCCATGGTATTAATACAATTAGATATAACTGTGAGATATAAACTCAGAGTTCTGAGAACAAAATTGTAAAGTATCTCACAATTATGGCTTAAGTTCTCAGAATTGGAAGAAAAACTCAAATAAAATAATTGTTTGAAGTTATTATTATCATTATTATTAACTAAGAAACAAAGCGGGATGTGCCCGATATTGAAAATAAATATTAAAATCGCAACAAGCCACAAAAGACAACCGTATCCCCTGGCTGCTGACGGGATGTTTGCTGTGCACACGCTCTGAGTGCAACATCGGTCGCGCGCTTCAGTGATGTCACAGTGCGCATGTCCTAACCAAGCAGCAACCTTTCACTCCCTCTCTTGAAATCAATAAGGAAGTGACTAAAACTGTAATTCATCGACTGGCCGCTTGAGGCTGGCTGCAAAAGGGGATCAAACCCATAGACTCTCAATGTTAAAATGCCCAACTTTACTGCAGAAAAAAATAAAAAACGTTTACAGCCTGGTGCAAAAACATATTTTGGTCTATATAGCTAATTTTACCCTTCATGACAACTGTAAGGGGGGTGAATTTTTTTTATAACTCCCGTTTATCTCCCGTTTAAGGCCCGTTTATCCGTTTAAATTATATTAAGCCTTAAAGTTCTGCTTAATTAAGGGCGTGGCCACTTGAGTGACAGGTGGATTGCTGCTGCTTTCGCTGCAGTCGCGTTAGGTGGGCGTGGCTTGAGCAGCCATCTCCCGTCTTTTTGCCCATTTTCGATTATCCGGGAGTGACGCTCGGTGACAAGATGCCAAGATGGCTCCGCCCACTTCACAAACACTCTTCAGAAAACAGTGGGTGTCTATGGTATTAACGCACCTTCAGTCTCAGGTAGCTGTGAAATCCCTCTAAAGTAGAGTCCTGCAAGGAAATGTTTTCTTATCAAATACAAATTTGATCATGAGAACCCCGCCAAAAATGTGTATTTTCATCTATTTTACCCCCGGAATACGATTGGGCTAGTTTTGAGTAGAAATTGTGTGGGTTTGAAAGGAGCCCATCTTACAATATCAGGGCTGCTTTTCCCGAAATGCTCCTTCGTTCTTAAGTTCTAACTTAAGCTCTACCTTAAGTTGAGCTTAAGGTAGAGCAGTGGCTTAGTGGTTCATGTAGGTTGTCTACAAACCGGAAGGTTGGTGGTTCGATCCCCGGCTCCACCTGACCAAGTGTCGAGGTCTCCTTGAGCAAGACACCTAACCCCAGCTGCTCCCGACGAGCTGGATGGCGCCTTGTATGGCAGACACCGCCGTCGGTGTGTGAATGGGTGAATGTGAGGCAAATTGTAAAGCGCTTTGGATGGCCATGTGGTCTGTTGAAAGCGCTATATAAATGCAGTCCATTTACCATTTATCGTTAATATGTGTTTCCAGAAACGTTCTTAGTTAAGACCTTCTTTTAGTCATACATTAAGGTTGGTCTGGACCACTCTTGCCAATTCTTTACATCTCATTGATTTTCGGTCTCCCGTGTTGTGCTTTTATTGAGTAGCACTAGCTCATCCAATAACATAATCAGTGATTTACACCAATAGCCTGCTGGGTAATCATCCCTGGTTGTGTAGGACACATGAACACTTTTACATGAATGTTTTTCCGTCTGACTTGTAGGTCCAGTGTGTTTCTCTCTCTCTGTCTTCTTTTAAAAGCTTTTAAATTATTAAAGAGGTGTTTGACTATGATTTCACCTTTTTAACGATAGTTAGTGTGTGATGTTGCTGTTTAGAATAAACAATATCTATTCTGTAAAAACCAGCAGTGAAGGCGGTGCTGCGGTGGGCAAATAATGTTATTGGTGTACGAGAAACCGTGTTTCACAGAGTACCGCAGCAAGACAAGTGTTTATACAACTCCATCATTCTTATTCCACACCAAATCACAGGAACCGCACTGTATACTGTGTGTGTGTGTGTGTGTGTGTGTGTGTGTCCAGGGTTGTGTTCTGGTCATCATGGCTCACTGCCCGGTGCTGGCGATGCTAACAGATGTCTCCTCACCACGGACGGGCGACAGAATGACCCTTTACTGCGGGACACTGGCAGACGCAGCCAGGTGAGACACGGACGAGGACATACAGTACGTCCTGCCTCATGACACTCAGGACGATTTCACTTCTACTTTAAACACCTGTGTGTGTGTGTGTGTGTGTGTGTGTGTGTGTGTGTGTGTTAAAGAGTGTTGACATTATGAATACGTGTGAACAAACACTGATGAAGAGTTCATCTTTATTCATTCATCTTCTACCTATCCTAGTGTTACTGTAACTTATCATTATAGGTTTTGTTAATATTGCATAAGGGTGAGTAAATGATGACAGAATGATCAATTATGGCTGAAAGATCTCCTCAAGACACTGTATTGGAGGATAATGAAGTATTCGGATGTTTGAAAGGCTGAAGCTCAGCAGATCTGGAATGTGTTTGTTCACACTGGGTTCATTATGCGTGTCCTCTACAGCCTCAGCAGGTTTGTGGTGATGTCAGGACCGCTGTGGAGTAACCTACATTCGTCTCCTTGAGCGTCCCGCGCTGGCTGTGAACGGAGAGGACGCTTGCACCTTCAGGGTCCACTAGCTCTGCGTCTCAAACACCTCTCACACACCACATATGAGCCGTACCCCTGTGCACACGCCAAGAACACGCTTGAGGAGAAGAAGAAGTGTAGACTGCACAGCACAAGACTTTGACAACGGTTTCTGGTTCTTACATGTTTGGTTCATCATGATAATCTTCACAAATCAACATGAAGTGTTTATGATTAAAACAAGAACAAATATCTCTTTGAAGTCCATATGCAGATATGTGTTCTTGTTTTAATCATAAACTCATTTTGATCAGTTTCTCATAAAGCATGACTTCTTATCTTCAGTCGTTGTGGTTCTCCAGTAAATGTGTCTTGATTTATGAATCTTCAGACGTGTGCACTGGAGAACAGGACAGACAGTGACCGGTCAGCTCATGGTCAGCTTCAGAAGTCCTCCATCCATCAGTGAGTTCGTCAGTCTCTCGCCGTGTGGGGTTTGCTATATTTAGGATCCTCTTCCTGCTAATTGGAGATGAGGAACGCGAGCGTGTGACAATGTTGGTGAGGGAGGTGAGATTGCAGACACTTCTCTCTTTCTGTTTTCCACACATTCCTGGCTTGCCATTACCGGCGTGTGCAGGAGATTAGTTTCCCGAGCGGAGGAGAGCGACGGCTCACACAACAAACCTGCTCTTCTTGTGTTTGAAGCCGTCAGTGTCTGCAGGAGAATGTGCTGATATAAGAGAAGTCTTCAGTGATTCTGCCGACTGACCCCTGACCCCTGACCCCT